>NW_027045390.1:0-300000 GCF_963576615.1 Watersipora subatra
CCAATTAGAGCATTTCTAGCATGTTTGGTAGATATTGGAAATTTACATTTTTCATTTTTGTCAGACGTTTGTAATATCTTCACAATGAGCTAATTAACTCAATTAGAGCGTTTCTAGCATGTTTGGTTGAAATTGGAAATTTACATTTTTCATTTTTGTCAGACGTTTGTCATAATTGATAATGAGCTAATTAACTCAAATAGAGCATTTCTAGCATGTTTGGTTGAAATTGGAAATTTACAATTTTCATTTTTGTCAGACGTTTGTAATATTTTCACAATAAGCTAATTAGTTCAATTAGAGCATTTCTAGCATGTTTGGTTGAAATTGAAAACTTACATTTTTCATTTTTGTCAGACGTTTGTAATATTTTCACAATGAGCTAATTAGCTCAATTAGAGCATTTCTAGCATGTTGGTTGAAATTGGAAATTTACATTTTTCTTTTTTGTCAGACGTTTGTAATATTTTCACAATAAGCTAATTAGCTCAATTAGAGCATTTCTAGCATGTTTGGTTGAAATTAGATGTTTACATTTTTCATTTTTGTCAGACGTTTGTAAAATTCTTACAGTAGGCTTACTTGCGCAATTTGAGCATTTCTAGCGTGCTTCGTTGAAATTGGAAATTTACATTTTACATTTTTGTCAGACGTTTGTAATATTTTCACAATAAGCTAATTAACTCAATTAGAGCATTTCTAGCATGTTTGGTTGAAATTGGAAATGTACATTTTTCATTTTTGTCAGACGTTTGTGAAATTCTTACAGTAGGCTTACTTGCGCAATTTGAGCATTTCTAGCGTGCTTCGTTGAAATTGTAAATTTACATTTTACATTTTTGTCAGACGTTTGTAATATTTTCACAATAAGCTAATTAACTCAATTAGAGCATTTCTAGCATGTTTGGTTGAAATTGGAAATTTACATTTTACATTTTTGTCAGACGTTTGTAATATCTTCACAATGAGCTAATTAACTCAATTAGAGCTTTTCTAGCATGTTTGGTTGAAATTGGAAATTTACATTTTTCATTTTTGTCAGACGTTTGTAATAATTTATAATGAGCTAATTAACTCAAATAGAGCATTTCTAGCATGTTTGGTTGAAATTGGAAATTTACATTTTTCATTTTTGTCAGACGTTTGTGAAATTCTCTCAATGGGATAATTAGCGCAATTAGAGCATTTCTAGCGTGTTTGGCTGAAATTGGAAATTTACATTTTTCATTTTTGTCAGACGTTCATAATATTTTCACAGTAAGCTAATTAGCTCAATTAGAGCATTTCTAGCTTGTTTGGTTGAAATTGGAAATTTACATTTTTCATTTTTGTCAGACGTTTGTAATAATTTCACAATAATCTAATTAACTCATTTAGAGCATTTCTAGCATGTTTGGTTGAAATTGGAAATTTACATTTTTCATTTTTGTCAGACGTTTGTAATATTTTCACAATAAGCTAATTAGCTCAATTGGAGCATTTCTAGCTTGTTTGGTTGAAATTGGAAATTTACATTTTTCATTTTTGTCAGACGTTTGTATTATTTTCACAATAAGCTAATTAACTCAATTAGAGCATTTCTAGCATGTTTGGTTGAAATTGGAAATTTACATTTTTCATTTTTGTCAGACGTTTGTGAAATTCTCACAATGGGATAATTAGCGCAATTAGAGCATTTCTAGCGTGTTTGGTTGAAATTGGAAATTTACATTTTTCATTTTTGTCAGACGTTTGTGAATTTCTCACAATGAGCTAATTAGCTCAATTAGAGCATTTCTAGCATGTTTGGTTGAAATTGGAAATTTACATTTTTCATTTTTGTCAGACATTTGTAATATTTTCACAATGAGCTAATTAACTCAATTAGAGCATTTCTAGCATGTTTGGTTGAAATTGGAAATTTACATTTTTCATTTTTGTCAGACGTTTGTGAATTTCTCACAATGAGCTAATTAGCTCAATTAGAGCATTTCTAGCATGTTTGGTTGAAATTGGAAATTTACATTTTTCATTTTTGTCAGACGTTTGTAATAATTTCACAATAAGCTAATTAACTCATATAGAGCATTTCTAGCATATTTGGTTGAAATTGGAAATTTACCTTTTCCATTTTTGTCAGACGTTTGTGAAATTCTCACAATGGGATAATTAGCGCAATTAGAGCATTTCTAGCGTGTTTGGTTGAAATTGGAAATTAACATTTTTCATTTTTGTCAGACGTTTGTGAATTTCTCACAATGAGCTAATTAATTCAATTAGAGCATTTCTAGCATGTTTGGTTGAAATTGGAAATTTACATTTTTCATTTTTGTCAGACATTTGTAATATTTTCACAATGAGCTAATTAACTCAATTAGAGCATTTCTAGCATGTTTGGTTGAAATTGGAAATTTACATTTTTCATTTTTGTCAGACGTTTGTGAATTTCTCACAATGAGCTAATTAGCTCAATTAGAGCATTTCTAGCATGTTTGGTTGAAATTGGAAATTTACATTTTTCATTTTTGTCAGACGTTTGTAATTTTTTCACAATGAGCTAATTAGCTCAATTAGAGCATTTCTAGCAAGTTGGTTGAAATTGGAAATTTACATTTTTCTTTTATGTCAGACGTTTGTAATATTTTCACAATAAGCTAATTAGCTCAATTAGAGCATTTCTAGCATGTTTGGTTGAAATTGGAAATTTACATTTTTCATTTTTGTCAGACGTTTGTAATATTTTCACAATGAGCTAATTAGCTCAATTAGAGCATTTCTAGCATGTTGGTTGAAATTGGAAATTTACATTTTTCTTTTATGTCAGACGTTTGTAATATTTTCACAATAAGCTAATTAGCTCAATTAGAGCATTTCTAGCATGTTTGGTTGAAATTGGAAATTTACATTTTACATTTTTGTCAGACGTTTGTGAAATTCTCACAATAAGTTAATTAGCGCAATTGGAGCATTTCTAGCGTGTTTCGTTGAAGTTGGAAACTGAAATTTTTCATTCATGTCAGACGTTTATGAATTTCTCACAATGAGCTAATTAGCGCAAATAGAGCATTTCTAGCATGTTTGGTTGAAATTGGAAATTTACATTTTTGTCAGACGTTTGTAAAATTCTTACAGTAGGCTTATTTGCGCAATTTGAGCATTTCTAGCGTGTTTGGTTGAAATTGGAAATTTACATTTTTCATTTTTGTCAGACGTTTGTAATAATTTCCCAATAAGCTAATTAGCTCAATTAGAGCATTTCTAGCATGTTTGGTTGAAATTGGAAATTTACATTTTTCATTTTTGTCAGACGTTTGTAATATTTTTACAAGAAGCTAATTAGCTCAATTAGAGCATTTCTAGCATGTTTGGTTGAAATTGGAAATTTACATTTTTCATTTTTGTCAGACGTTTGTAATATCTTCACAATGAGCTAATTAACTCAATTAGAGCGTTTCTAGCATGTTTGGTTGAAATTGGAAATTTACATTTTTCATTTTTGTCAGACGTTTGTCATAATTGATAATGAGCTAATTAACTCAAATAGAGCATTTCTAGCATGTTTGGTTGAAATTGGAAATTTACAATTTTCATTTTTGTCAGACGTTTGTAATATTTTCACAATAAGCTAATTAGTTCAATTAGAGCATTTCTAGCATGTTTGGTTGAAATTGAAAACTTACATTTTTCATTTTTGTCAGACGTTTGTAATATTTTCACAATGAGCTAATTAGCTCAATTAGAGCATTTCTAGCATGTTGGTTGAAATTGGAAATTTACATTTTTCTTTTTTGTCAGACGTTTGTAATATTTTCACAATAAGCTAATTAGCTCAATTAGAGCATTTCTAGCATGTTTGGTTGAAATTAGATGTTTACATTTTTCATTTTTGTCAGACGTTTGTAAAATTCTTACAGTAGGCTTACTTGCGCAATTTGAGCATTTCTAGCGTGCTTCGTTGAAATTGGAAATTTACATTTTACATTTTTGTCAGACGTTTGTAATATTTTCACAATAAGCTAATTAACTCAATTAGAGCATTTCTAGCATGTTTGGTTGAAATTGGAAATGTACATTTTTCATTTTTGTCAGACGTTTGTGAAATTCTTACAGTAGGCTTATTTGCGCAATTTGAGCATTTCTAGCGTGCTTCGTTGAAATTGGAAATTTACATTTTACATTTTTGTCAGACGTTTGTAATATTTTCACAATAAGCTAATTAACTCAATTAGAGCATTTCTAGCATGTTTGGTTGAAATTGGAAATTTACATTTTACATTTTTGTCAGACGTTTGTAATATCTTCACAATGAGCTAATTAACTCAATTAGAGCTTTTCTAGCATGTTTGGTTGAAATTGGAAATTTACATTTTTCATTTTTGTCAGACGTTTGTAATAATTTATAATGAGCTAATTAACTCAAATAGAGCATTTCTAGCATGTTTGGTTGAAATTGGAAATTTACATTTTTCATTTTTGTCAGACGTTTGTGAAATTCTCTCAATGGGATAATTAGCGCAATTAGAGCATTTCTAGCGTGTTTGGCTGAAATTGGAAATTTACATTTTTCATTTTTGTCAGACGTTCATAATATTTTCACAGTAAGCTAATTAGCTCAATTAGAGCATTTCTAGCTTGTTTGGTTGAAATTGGAAATTTACATTTTTCATTTTTGTCAGACGTTTGTAATAATTTCACAATAATCTAATTAACTCATTTAGAGCATTTCTAGCATGTTTGGTTGAAATTGGAAATTTACATTTTTCATTTTTGTCAGACGTTTGTAATATTTTCACAATAAGCTAATTAGCTCAATTGGAGCATTTCTAGCTTGTTTGGTTGAAATTGGAAATTTACATTTTTCATT
This sequence comes from Watersipora subatra, assembly GCF_963576615.1. Lineage (NCBI taxonomy): Eukaryota > Metazoa > Bryozoa > Gymnolaemata > Cheilostomatida > Watersiporidae > Watersipora > Watersipora subatra. The sequence continues at coordinate 4,844 of NW_027045390.1, forward strand.
TTTGTCAGACGTTTGTATTATTTTCACAATAAGCTAATTAACTCAATTAGAGCATTTCTAGCATGTTTGGTTGAAATTGGAAATTTACATTTTTCATTTTTGTCAGACGTTTGTGAAATTCTCACAATGGGATAATTAGCGCAATTAGAGCATTTCTAGCGTGTTTGGTTGAAATTGGAAATTTACATTTTTCATTTTTGTCAGACGTTTGTGAATTTCTCACAATGAGCTAATTAGCTCAATTAGAGCATTTCTAGCATGTTTGGTTGAAATTGGAAATTTACATTTTTCATTTTTGTCAGACGTTTGTGAAATTCTCACAATGGGATAATTAGCGCAATTAGAGCATTTCTAGCGTGTTTGGTTGAAATTGGAAATTTACATTTTTCATTTTTGTCAGACGTTTGTAATATTTTCACAATAAGCTAATTAGCTCAATTAGAGCATTTCTAGCATGTTTGGTTGAAATTGGAAATTTACATTTTCCATTTTTGTCAGACGTTTGTGAAATTCTCACAATGGGATAATTAGCGCAATTAGAGCATTTCTAGCGTGTTTGGTTGAAATTGGAAATCTACATTTTTCATTTTTGTCAGACGTTTATAATATTTTCACAATAAGCTAATTAGCTCAATTAGAGCATTTCTAGCTTGTTTGGTTGAAATTGGAAATTTACATTTTTCGTTTTTGTCAGACGTTTGTAAAATTCTTACAGTAGGCTTACTTGCGCAAATTGAGCATTTCTAGCGCGTTTCTTTGAAATTGGAAATTAACATTTCACATTTTTGTCAGACGTTTGTAATATTTTCACAATGAGCTAATTAACTCAATTAGAGCATTTCTAGCATGTTTGGTTGAAATTGGAAATTTACATTTTTCATTTTTGTCAGACGTTTGTGAATTTCTCACAATGAGCTAATTAGCTCAATTAGAGCATTTCTAGCATGTTTGGTTGAAATTGGAAATTTACATTTTTCATTTTTGTCAGACGTTCATAATATTTTCACAATAAGCTAATTAGCTCAATTAGAGCATTTCTAGCTTGTTTAGTTGAAATTGGAAATTTACATTTTTCATTTTTGTCAGACGTTTGTAATATTTTCACAATGAACTAATTAGCTCAATTAGAGCATTTCTAGCATGTTTGATTGAAATTGGAAATTAACATTTCACATTTTTGTCAGACGTTTGTAATATTTTCACAATGAGCTAATTAGCTCAATTAGAGCATTTCTAGCATGTTTGATTGAAATTGAAAATTTACAATTTTCATTTTTGTCAGGCGTTTGTAATAATTTCACAATAAGCTAATTAACTCAATTAGAGCATTTCTAGCATGTTTGGTTGAAATTGGAAATTTACATTTTTCATTTTTGTCAGACGTTTGTAATATTTTCACAATAAGCTAATTAACTCAATTAGAGCATTTCTAGCATGTTTGGTTGAAATTGGAAATTTACATTTTTCATTTTTGTCAGACGTTTGTGAATTTCTCACAATGAGCTAATTAGCTCAATTAGAGCATTTCTAGCATGTTTGGTTGAAATTGGAAATTTACATTTTTCATTTTTGTCAGACGTTTGTAATAATTTCACAATAAGATAATTAGCTCAATTAGAGCATTTCTAGCGTGTTTGGTTGAAATTGGAAATTTACATTTTCCATTTTTGTCAGACGTTTGTGAAATTCTCTCAATGGGATAATTAGCGCAATTAGAGCATTTCTAGCTTGTTTGGTTGAAATTGGAAATTTACATTTTTCATTTTTGTCAGACGTTTGTAATAATTTCACAATAATCTAATTAACTCATTTAGAGCATTTCTAGCATGTTTGGTTGAAATTGGAAATTTACATTTTTTATTTTTGTCAGACGTTTGTAATATTTTCACAATAAGCTAATTAGCTCAATTGGAGCATTTCTAGCTTGTTTGGTTGAAATTGGAAATTTACATTTTTCATTTTTGTCAGACGTTTGTATTATTTTCACAATAAGCTAATTAGCTCAATTGGAGCATTTCTAGCTTGTTTGGTTGAAATTGGAAATTTACATTTTTCATTTTTGTCAGACGTTTGTATTATTTTCACAATAAGCTAATTAACTCAATTAGAGCATTTCTAGCATGTTTGGTTGAAATTGGAAATTTACATTTTTCATTTTTGTCAGACGTTTGTGAAATTCTCACAATGGGATAATTAGCGCAATTAGAGCATTTCTAGCGTGTTTGGTTGAAATTGGAAATTTACATTTTTCATTTTTGTCAGACGTTTGTGAATTTCTCACAATGAGCTAATTAGCTCAATTAGAGCATTTCTAGCATGTTTGGTTGAAATTGGAAATTTACATTTTTCATTTTTGTCAGACGTTTGTGAAATTCTCACAATGGGATAATTAGCGCAATTAGAGCATTTCTAGCGTGTTTGGTTGAAATTGGAAATTTACATTTTTCATTTTTGTCAGACGTTTGTAATATTTTCACAATAAGCTAATTAGCTCAATTAGAGCATTTCTAGCATGTTTGGTTGAAATTGGAAATTTACATTTTCCATTTTTGTCAGACGTTTGTGAAATTCTCACAATGGGATAATTAGCGCAATTAGAGCATTTCTAGCGTGTTTGGTTGAAATTGGAAATTTACATTTTTCATTTTTGTCAGACGTTTATAATATTTTCACAATAAGCTAATTAGCTCAATTAGAGCATTTCTAGCTTGTTTGGTTGAAATTGGAAATTTACATTTTTCGTTTTTGTCAGACGTTTGTAAAATTCTTACAGTAGGCTTACTTGCGCAAATTGAGCATTTCTAGCGCGTTTCTTTGAAATTGGAAATTAACATTTCACATTTTTGTCAGACGTTTGTAATATTTTCACAATGAGCTAATTAACTCAATTAGAGCATTTCTAGCATGTTTGGTTGAAATTGGAAATTTACATTTTTCATTTTTGTCAGACGTTTGTGAATTTCTCACAATGAGCTAATTAGCTCAATTAGAGCATTTCTAGCATGTTTGGTTGAAATTGGAAATTTACATTTTTCATTTTTGTCAGACGTTCATAATATTTTCACAATAAGCTAATTAGCTCAATTAGAGCATTTCTAGCTTGTTTAGTTGAAATTGGAAATTTACATTTTTCATTTTTGTCAGACGTTTGTAATATTTTCACAATGAACTAATTAGCTCAATTAGAGCATTTCTAGCATGTTTGATTGAAATTGGAAATTAACATTTCACATTTTTGTCAGACGTTTGTAATATTTTCACAATGAGCTAATTAGCTCAATTAGAGCATTTCTAGCATGTTTGATTGAAATTGAAAATTTACAATTTTCATTTTTGTCAGGCGTTTGTAATAATTTCACAATAAGCTAATTAACTCAATTAGAGCATTTCTAGCATGTTTGGTTGAAATTGGAAATTTACATTTTTCATTTTTGTCAGACGTTTGTAATATTTTCACAATAAGCTAATTAACTCAATTAGAGCATTTCTAGCATGTTTGGTTGAAATTGGAAATTTACATTTTTCATTTTTGTCAGACGTTTGTGAATTTCTCACAATGAGCTAATTAGCTCAATTAGAGCATTTCTAGCATGTTTGGTTGAAATTGGAAATTTACATTTTTCATTTTTGTCAGACGTTTGTAATAATTTCACAATAAGATAATTAGCTCAATTAGAGCATTTCTAGCGTGTTTGGTTGAAATTGGAAATTTACATTTTCCATTTTTGTCAGACGTTTGTGAAATTCTCTCAATGGGATAATTAGCGCAATTAGAGCATTTCTAGCTTGTTTGGTTGAAATTGGAAATTTACATTTTTCATTTTTGTCAGACGTTTGTAATAATTTCACAATAATCTAATTAACTCATTTAGAGCATTTCTAGCATGTTTGGTTGAAATTGGAAATTTACATTTTTTATTTTTGTCAGACGTTTGTAATATTTTCACAATAAGCTAATTAGCTCAATTGGAGCATTTCTAGCTTGTTTGGTTGAAATTGGAAATTTACATTTTTCATTTTTGTCAGACGTTTGTATTATTTTCACAATAAGCTAATTAACTCAATTAGAGCATTTCTAGCATGTTTGGTTGAAATTGGAAATTTACATTTTTCATTTTTGTCAGACGTTTGTGAAATTCTCACAATGGGATAATTAGCGCAATTAGAGCATTTCTAGCGTGTTTGGTTGAAATTGGAAATTTACATTTTTCATTTTTGTCAGACGTTTGTGAATTTCTCACAATGAGCTAATTAGCTCAATTAGAGCATTTCTAGCATGTTTGGTTGAAATTGGAAATTTACATTTTCCATTTTTGTCAGACGTTTGTGAAATTCTCACAATGGGATAATTAGCGCAATTAGAGCATTTCTAGCGTGTTTGGTTGAAATTGGAAATTTACATTTTTCATTTTTGTCAGACGTTTATAATATTTTCACAATAAGCTAATTAGCTCAATTAGAGCATTCTAGCTTGTTTGGTTGAAATTGGAAATTTACATTTTTCATTTTTGTCAGACGTTTGTAATATTTTCACAATAAGCAAATTAGCTCAATGAGAGCATTTCTAGCATGTTTGGTTGAAATTGGAAATTTACAATTTTCATTTTTGTCAGACGTTTGTAATAATTTCACAATAAGCTAATTAACTCAATTAGAGCTTTTCTAGCATGTTTGGTTGAAATTGGAAATTTACATTATTCATTTTTGTCAGACGTTTGTAATATTTTCACAATAAGCTAATTAGCTCAATTTGAGCATTTCTAGCATGTTTGGTTGAAATTGGAAATTTACATTTTCCATTTTTGTCAGACGTTTGTGAAATTCTCACAATGGGATAATTAGCGCAATTAGAGCATTTCTAGCGTGTTTGGTTGAAATTGGAAGTTTACATTTTTCATTTTTGTCAGACGTTCATAATATTTTCACAATAAGCTAATTAGCTCAATTAGAGCATTTCTAGCTTGTTTGGTTGAAATTGGAAATTAACCTTTCACATTTTTGTCAGACGTTTGTAATATTTTCACAATGAGCTAATTAGCTCAATTAGAGCATTTCTAGCATGTTTGATTGAAATTGGAAATTTACATTTTTCATTTTTGTCAGGCGTTTGTAATAATTTCACAATAAGCTAATTAATTCAATTAGAGCATTTCTAGCATGTTTGGTTGAAATTGGAAATTTACATTTTTCATTTTTGTCAGACATTTGTAATATTTTCACAATGAGCTAATTAACTCAATTAGAGCATTTCTAGCATGTTTGGTTGAAATTGGAAATTTACATTTTTCATTTTTGTCAGACGTTTGTAATATTTTCACAATGAGCTAATTAGCTCAATTAGAGCATTTCTAGCATGTTTGATTGAAATTGGAAATTTACATTTTTCATTTTTGTCAGACGTTTGTAATTTTTTCACAATGAGCTAATTAGCTCAATTAGAGCATTTCTAGCAAGTTGGTTGAAATTGGAAATTTACTTTTTTCTTTTATGTCAGACGTTTGTAATATTTTCACAATAAGCTAATTAGCTCAATTAGAGCATTTCTAGCATGTTTGGTTGAAATTGGAAATTTACATTTTTCATTTTTGTCAGACGTTTGTAATATTTTCACAATGAGCTAATTAGCTCAATTAGAGCATTTCTAGCATGTTGGTTGAAATTGGAAATTTACATTTTTCTTTTATGTCAGACGTTTGTAATATTTTCACAATAAGCTAATTAGCTCAATTAGAGCATTTCTAGCATGTTTGGTTGAAATTGGAAATTTACATTTTACATTTTTGTCAGACGTTTGTGAAATTCTCACAATGAGCTAATTAGCTCAAATAGAGCTTTTCTAGCATGTTTGGTTAAAATTGGAAATTTACATTTTTCATTTTCGTCAGACGTTTGTATTATTCTCACAATAAGTTAATTAGCGCAATTGGAGCATTTCTAGCGTGTTTCGTTGAAGTTGGAAACTGAAATTTTTCATTCATGTCAGACGTTTATGAATTTCTCACAATGAGCTAATTAGCGCAAATAGAGCATTTCTAGCATGTTTGGTTGAAATTGGAAATTTACATTTTTGTCAGACGTTTGTAAAATTCTTACAGTAGGCTTATTTGCGCAATTTGAGCATTTCTAGCGTGTTTGGTTGAAATTGGAAATTTACATTTTTCATTTTTGTCAGACGTTTGTAATAATTTCCCAATAAGCTAATTAGCTCAATTAGAGCATTTCTAGCATGTTTGGTTGAAACTGGAAATTTACATTTTTCATTTTTGTCAGACGTTTGTAATATTTTTACAAGAAGCTAATTAGCTCAATTAGAGCATTTCTAGCATGTTTGGTTGAAATTGGAAATTTACATTTTTCATTTTTGTCAGACGTTTGTAATATTTTCACAATGAGCTAATTAACTCAATTAGAGCATTTCTAGCTTGTTTGGTGGAAATTGGAAATTTACATTTTACATTTTTGTCAGACGTTTGTAATATTTTCACAATGAGCTAATTAGCCCAATTAGAGCATTTCTAGCATGTTTGGTAGATATTGGAAATTTACATTTTTCATTTTTGTCAGACGTTTGTAATATCTTCACAATGAGCTAATTAACTCAATTAGAGCATTTCTAGCATGTTTGGTTGAAATTGGAAATTTACATTTTTCATTTTTGTCAGACGTTTGTCATAATTGATAATGAGCTAATTAACTCAAATAGAGCATTTCTAGCATGTTTGGTTGAAATTGGAAATTTACAATTTTCATTTTTCTCAGACGTTTGTAATATTTTCACAATAAGCTAATTAGTTCAATTAGAGCATTTCTAGCATGTTTGGTTGAAATTGAAAACTTACATTTTTCATTTTTGTCAGACGTTTGTAATATTTTCACAATGAGCTAATTAGCTCAATTAGAGCATTTCTAGCATGTTGGTTGAAATTGGAAATTTACATTTTTCTTTTTTGTCAGACGTTTGTAATATTTTCACAATAAGCTAATTAGCTCAATTAGAGCATTTCTAGCATGTTTGGTTGAAATTAGATGTTTACATTTTTCATTTTTGTCAGACGTTTGTAAAATTCTTACAGTAGGCTTACTTGCGCAATTTGAGCATTTCTAGCGTGCTTCGTTGAAATTGGAAATTTACATTTTACATTTTTGTCAGACGTTTGTAATATTTTCACAATAAGCTAATTAACTCAATTAGAGCATTTCTAGCATGTTTGGTTGAAATTGGAAATGTACATTTTTCATTTTTGTCAGACGTTTGTGAAATTCTTACAGTAGGCTTACTTGCGCAATTTGAGCATTTCTAGCGTGCTTCGTTGAAATTGGAAATTTACATTTTACATTTTTGTCAGACGTTTGTAATATTTTCACAATAAGCTAATTAACTCAATTAGAGCATTTCTAGCATGTTTGGTTGAAATTGGAAATTTACATTTTCCATTTTTGTCAGACGTTTGTAATATCTTCACAATGAGCTAATTAACTCAATTAGAGCTTTTCTAGCATGTTTGGTTGAAATTGGAAATTTACATTTTTCATTTTTGTCAGACGTTTGTAATAATTTATAATGAGCTAATTAACTCAAATAGAGCATTTCTAGCATGTTTGGTTGAAATTGGAAATTTACATTTTTCATTTTTGTCAGACGTTTGTGAAATTCTCTCATTGGGATAATTAGCGCAATTAGAGCATTTCTAGCGTGTTTGGTTGAAATTGGAAATTTACATTTTTCATTTTTGTCAGACGTTCATAATATTTTCACAGTAAGCTAATTAGCTCAATTAGAGCATTTCTAGCTTGTTTGGTTGAAATTGGAAATTTACATTTTTCATTTTTGTCAGACGTTTGTAATAATTTCACAATAATCTAATTAACTCATTTAGAGCATTTCTAGCATGTTTGGTTGAAATTGGAAATTTACATTTTTCATTTTTGTCAGACGTTTGTAATATTTTCACAATAAGCTAATTAGCTCAATTGGAGCATTTCTAGCTTGTTTGGTTGAAATTGGAAATTTACATTTTTCATTTTTGTCAGACGTTTGTATTATTTTCACAATAAGCTAATTAACTCAATTAGAGCATTTCTAGCATGTTTGGTTGAAATTGGAAATTTACATTTTTCATTTTTGTCAGACGTTTGTGAAATTCTCACAATGGGATAATTAGCGCAATTAGAGCATTTCTAGCGTGTTTGGTTGAAATTGGAAATTTACATTTTTCATTTTTGTCAGACGTTTGTGAATTTCTCACAATGAGCTAATTAGCTCAATTAGAGCATTTCTAGCATGTTTGGTTGAAATTGGAAATTTACATTTTTCATTTTTGTCAGACGTTTGTGAAATTCTCACAATGGGATAATTAGCGCAATTAGAGCATTTCTAGCGTGTTTGGTTGAAATTGGAAATTTACATTTTTCATTTTTGTCAGACGTTTGTAATATTTTCACAATAAGCTAATTAGCTCAATTAGAGCATTTCTAGCATGTTTGGTTGAAATTGGAAATTTACATTTTCCATTTTTGTCAGACGTTTGTGAAATTCTCACAATGGGATAATTAGCGCAATTAGAGCATTTCTAGCGTGTTTGGTTGAAATTGGAAATTTACATTTTTCATTTTTGTCAGACGTTTATAATATTTTCACAATAAGCTAATTAGCTCAATTAGAGCATTTCTAGCTTGTTTGGTTGAAATTGGAAATTTACATTTTTCGTTTTTGTCAGACGTTTGTAAAATTCTTACAGTAGGCTTACTTGCGCAAATTGAGCATTTCTAGCGCGTTTCTTTGAAATTGGAAATTAACATTTCACATTTTTGTCAGACGTTTGTAATATTTTCACAATGAGCTAATTAACTCAATTAGAGCATTTCTAGCATGTTTGGTTGAAATTGGAAATTTACATTTTTCATTTTTGTCAGACGTTTGTGAATTTCTCACAATGAGCTAATTAGCTCAATTAGAGCATTTCTAGCATGTTTGGTTGAAATTGGAAATTTACATTTTTCATTTTTGTCAGACGTTCATAATATTTTCACAATAAGCTAATTAGCTCAATTAGAGCATTTCTAGCTTGTTTAGTTGAAATTGGAAATTTACATTTTTCATTTTTGTCAGACGTTTGTAATATTTTCACAATGAACTAATTAGCTCAATTAGAGCATTTCTAGCATGTTTGATTGAAATTGGAAATTAACATTTCACATTTTTGTCAGACGTTTGTAATATTTTCACAATGAGCTAATTAGCTCAATTAGAGCATTTCTAGCATGTTTGATTGAAATTGGAAATTTACAATTTTCATTTTTGTCATGCGTTTGTAATAATTTCACAATAAGCTAATTAACTCAATTAGAGCATTTCTAGCATGTTTGGTTGAAATTGGAAATTTACATTTTTCATTTTTGTCAGACGTTTGTAATATTTTCACAATAAGCTAATTAACTCAATTAGAGCATTTCTAGCATGTTTGGTTGAAATTGGAAATTTACATTTTTCATTTTTGTCAGACGTTTGTGAATTTCTCACAATGAGCTAATTAGCTCAATTAGAGCATTTCTAGCATGTTTGGTTGAAATTGGAAATTTACATTTTTCATTTTTGTCAGACGTTTGTAATAATTTCACAATAAGATAATTAGCTCAATTAGAGCATTTCTAGCGTGTTTGGTTGAAATTGGAAATTTACATTTTCCATTTTTGTCAGACGTTTGTGAAATTCTCTCAATGGGATAATTAGCGCAATTAGAGCATTTCTAGCTTGTTTGGTTGAAATTGGAAATTTACATTTTTCATTTTTGTCAGACGTTTGTAATAATTTCACAATAATCTAATTAACTCATTTAGAGCATTTCTAGCATGTTTGGTTGAAATTGGAAATTTACATTTTTTATTTTTGTCAGACGTTTGTAATATTTTCACAATAAGCTAATTAGCTCAATTGGAGCATTTCTAGCTTGTTTGGTTGAAATTGGAAATTTACATTTTTCATTTTTGTCAGACGTTTGTATTATTTTCACAATAAGCTAATTAACTCAATTAGAGCATTTCTAGCATGTTTGGTTGAAATTGGAAATTTACATTTTTCATTTTTGTCAGACGTTTGTGAAATTCTCACAATGGGATAATTAGCGCAATTAGAGCATTTCTAGCGTGTTTGGTTGAAATTGGAAATTTACATTTTTCATTTTTGTCAGACGTTTGTGAATTTCTCACAATGAGCTAATTAGCTCAATTAGAGCATTTCTAGCATGTTTGGTTGAAATTGGAAATTTACATTTTCCATTTTTGTCAGACGTTTGTGAAATTCTCACAATGGGATAATTAGCGCAATTAGAGCATTTCTAGCGTGTTTGGTTGAAATTGGAAATTTACATTTTTCATTTTTGTCAGACGTTTATAATATTTTCACAATAAGCTAATTAGCTCAATTAGAGCATTCTAGCTTGTTTGGTTGAAATTGGAAATTTACATTTTTCATTTTTGTCAGACGTTTGTAATATTTTCACAATAAGCAAATTAGCTCAATGAGAGCATTTCTAGCATGTTTGGTTGAAATTGGAAATTTACATTTTTCATTTTTGTCAGACGTTTGTAATAATTTCACAATAAGCTAATTAACTCAATTAGAGCGTTTCTAGCATGTTTGGTTGAAATTGGAAATTTACATTATTCATTTTTGTCAGACGTTTGTAATATTTTCACAATAAGCTAATTAGCTCAATTTGAGCATTTCTAGCATGTTTGGTTGAAATTGGAAATTTACATTTTTCATTTTTGTCAGACGTTTGTGAAATTCTCACAATGGGATAATTAGCGCAATTAGAGCATTTCTAGCGTGTTTGGTTGAAATTGGAAGTTTACATTTTTCATTTTTGTCAGACGTTCATAATATTTTCACAATAAGCTAATTAGCTCAATTAGAGCATTTCTAGCTTGTTTGGTTGAAATTGGAAATTAACCTTTCACATTTTTGTCAGACGTTTGTAATATTTTCACAATGAGCTAATTAGCTCAATTAGAGCATTTCTAGCATGTTTGGTTGAAATTGGAAATTTACATTTTTCATTTTTGTCAGACGTTTGTAATAATTTCACAATAAGCTAATTAATTCAATTAGAGCATTTCTAGCATGTTTGGTTGAAATTGGAAATTTACATTTTTCATTTTTGTCAGACATTTGTAATATTTTCACAATGAGCTAATTAACTCAATTAGAGCATTTCTAGCATGTTTGGTTGAAATTGGAAATTTACATTTTTCATTTTTGTCAGACGTTTGTGAATTTCTCACAATGAGCTAATTAGCTCAATTAGAGCATTTCTAGCATGTTTGGTTGAAATTGGAAATTTACATTTTTCATTTTTGTCAGACGTTTGTAATAATTTCACAATAAGCTAATTAACTCATATAGAGCATTTCTAGCATATTTGGTTGAAATTGGAAATTTACCTTTTCCATTTTTGTCAGACGTTTGTGAAATTCTCACAATGGGATAATTAGCGCAATTAGAGCATTTCTAGCGTGTTTGGTTGAAATTGGAAATTTACATTTTTCATTTTTGTCAGACGTTTGTGAATTTCTCACAATGAGCTAATTAGCTCAATTAGAGCATTTCTAGCATGTTTGGTTGAAATTGGAAATTTACATTTTCCATTTTTGTCAGACGTTTGTGAAATTCTCACAATGGGATAATTAGCGCAATTAGAGCATTTCTAGCATGTTTGGTTGAAATTGGAAATTTACATTTTCCATTTTTGTCAGTTGTTTGTGAAATTCTCACAATGGGATAATTTGCGCAATTAGAGCATTTCTAGCGTGTTTGGTTGAAATTGGAAATTTACATTTTTCATTTTTGTCAGACGTTCATAATATTTTCACAATAAGCTAATTAGCTCAATTAGAGCATTTCTAGCTTGTTTGGTTGAAATTGGAAATTTACATTTTTCATTTTTGTCAGACGTTTGTAATATTTTCACAATGAGCTAACTAACTCAATTAGAGCATTTCTAGCATGTTTGGTTGAAATTGGAAATTTACATTTTTCATTTTTGTCAGACGTTTGTAATAATTTCACAATAAGCTAATTAACTCAATTAGAGCATTTCTAGCATGTTTGGTTGAAATTGGAAATTTACATTTTTCATTTTTGTCAGACGTTTGTAATATTTTTACAATAAGCTGATTAGCTCAATTAGAGCATTTCTAGCATGTTTGGTTGAAATTGGAAATTTACATTTTTCATTTTTGTCAGACGTTTGTAATATTTTCACAATAAGCTAATTAGCTCAATTAGAGCATTTCTAGCATGTTTGGTTGAAATTGGAAATTTACATTTTCCATTTTTGTCAGACGTTTGTGAAATTCTCACAATGGGATAATTAGCGCAATTAGAGCATTTCTAGCGTGTTTGGTTGAAATTGGAAATTTACATTTTTCATTTTTGTCAGACGTTTATGATATTTTCACAATAAGCTAATTAGCTCAATTAGAGCATTTCTAGCTTGTTTGGTTGAAATTGGAAATTTACATTTTTCGTTTTTGTCAGACGTTTGTAAAATTCTTACAGTAGGCTTACTTGCGCAAATTGAGCATTTCTAGCGCGTTTCTTTGAAATTGGAAATTAACATTTCACATTTTTGTCAGACGTTTGTAATATTTTCACAATGAGCTAATTAACTCAATTAGAGCATTTCTAGCATGTTTGGTTGAAATTGGAAATTTACATTTTTCATTTTTGTCAGACGTTTGTGAATTTCTCACAATGAGCTAATTAGCTCAATTAGAGCATTTCTAGCATGTTTGGTTGAAATTGGAAATTTACATTTTTCATTTTTGTCAGACGTTCATAATATTTTCACAATAAGCTAATTAGCTCAATTAGAGCATTTCTAGCTTGTTTAGTTGAAATTGGAAATTTACATTTTTCATTTTTGTCAGACGTTTGTAATATTTTCACAATGAACTAATTAGCTCAATTAGAGCATTTCTAGCATGTTTGATTGAAATTGGAAATTAACATTTCACATTTTTGTCAGACGTTTGTAATATTTTCACAATGAGCTAATTAGCTCAATTAGAGCATTTCTAGCATGTTTGATTGAAATTGGAAATTTACATTTTTCATTTTTGTCAGACGTTTGTAATATTTTCACAATAAGCTACTTAACTCAATTAGAGCATTTCTAGCATGTTTGGTTGAAATTGGAAATTTACATTTTTCATTTTTGTCAGACGTTTGTGAATTTCTCACAATGAGCTAATTAGCTCAATTAGAGCATTTCTAGCATGTTTGGTTGAAATTGGAAATTTACATTTTTCATTTTTGTCAGACGTTTGTAATAATTTCACAATAAGCTAATTAGCTCAATTAGAGCATTTCTAGCGTGTTTGGTTGAAATTGGAAATTTACATTTTCCATTTTTGTCAGACGTTTGTGAAATTCTCTCAATGGGATAATTAGCGCAATTAGAGCATTTCTAGCGTGTTTGGTTAAAATTGGAAATTTACATTTTTCATTTTTGTCAGACGTTCATAATATTTTCACAATAAGCTAATTAGCTCAATTAGAGCATTTCTAGCTTGTTTGGTTAAAATTGGAAATTTACATTTTTCATTTTTGTCAGACGTTTGTAATAATTTCACAATAATCTAATTAACTCATTTAGAGCATTTCTAGCATGTTTGGTTGAAATTGGAAATTTACATTTTTCATTTTTGTCAGACGTTTGTAATATTTTCACAATAAGCTAATTAGCTCAATTGGAGCATTTCTAGCTTGTTTGGTTGAAATTGGAAATTTACATTTTTCATTTTTGTCAGACGTTTGTATTATTTTCACAATAAGCTAATTACCTCAATTAGAGCATTTCTAGCATGTTTGGTTGAAATTGGAAATTTACATTTTCCTTTTTTGTCAGACGTTTGTGAAATTCTCACAATGGGATAATTAGCGCAATTAGAGCATTTCTAGCGTGTTTGGTTGAAATTGGAAATTTACATTTTTCATTTTTGTCAGACGTTTGTGAATTTCTCACAATGAGCTAATTAGCTCAATTAGAGCATTTCTAGCATGTTTGGTTGAAATTGGAAATTTACATTTTCCATTTTTGTCAGACGTTTGTGAAATTCTCACAATGGGACAATTAGCGCAATTAGAGCATTTCTAGCGTGTTTGGTTGAAATTGGAAATTTACATTTTTCATTTTTGTCAGACGTTTATAATATTTTCACAATAAGCTAATTAGCTCAATTAGAGCATTCTAGCTTGTTTGGTTGAAATTGGAAATTTACATTTTTCATTTTTGTCAGACGTTTGTAATATTTTCACAATAAGCTAATTAGCTCAATTAGAGCATTTCTAGCATGTTTGGTTGAAATTGGAAATTTACATTTTTCATTTTTGTCAGACGTTTGTAATAATTTCACAATAAGCTAATTAACTCAATTAGAGCATTTCTAGCATGTTTGGTTGAAATTGGAAATTTACATTATTCATTTTTGTCAGACGTTTGTAATATTTTCACAATAAGCTAATTAGCTCAATTAGAGCATTTCTAGCATGTTTGGTTGAAATTGGAAATTTACATTTTCCATTTTTGTCAGACGTTTGTGAAATTCTCACAATGGGATAATTAGCGCAATTAGAGCATTTCTAGCGTGTTTGGTTGAAATTGGAAGTTTACATTTTTCATTTTTGTCAGACGTTCATAATATTTTCACAATAAGCTAATTAGCTCAATTAGAGCATTTCTAGCTTGTTTGGTTGAAATTGGAAATTAACCTTTCACATTTTTGTTAGACGTTTGTAATATTTTCACAATGAGCTAATTAGCTCAATTAGAGCATTTCTAGCATGTTTGATTGAAATTGGAAATTTACATTTTTCATTTTTGTCAGACGTTTGTAATAATTTCACAATAAGCTAATTAACTCAATTAGAGCATTTCTAGCATGTTTGGTTGAAATTGGAAATTTACATTTTTCATTTTTGTCAGACATTTGTAATATTTTCACAATGAGCTAATTAACTCAATTGGAGCATTTCTAGCATGTTTGGTTGAAATTGGAAATTTACATTTTTCATTTTTGTCAGACGTTTGTGAATTTCTCACAATGAGCTAATTAGCTCAATTAGAGCATTTCTAGCATGTTTGGTTGAAATTGGAAATTTACATTTTTCATTTTTGTCAGACGTTTGTAATAATTTCACAATAAGCTAATTAACTCAATTAGAGCATTTCTAGCATATTTGGTTGAAATTGGAAATTTACCTTTTCCATTTTTGTCAGACGTTTGTGAAATTCTCACAATGGGATAATTAGCGCAATTAGAGCATTTCTAGCGTGTTTGGTTGAAATTGGAAATTTACATTTTTCATTTTTGTCAGACGTTTGTGAATTTCTCACAATGAGCTAATTAGCTCAATTAGAGCTTTTCTAGCATGTTTGGTTGAAATTGGAAATTTACATTTTTCATTTTTGTCAGACGTTTGTGAAATTCTCACAATGGGATAATTAGCGCAATTAGAGCATTTCTAGCGTGTTTGGTTGAAATTGGAAATTTACATTTTTCATTTTTGTCAGACGTTTGTGAATTTCTCACAATGAGCTAATTAGCTCAATTAGAGCATTTCTAGCATGTTTGGTTGAAATTGGAAATTTACATTTTCCATTTTTGTCAGACGTTTGTGAAATTCTCACAATGGGATAATTAGCGCAATTAGAGCATTTCTAGCGTGTTTGGTTGAAATTGGAAATTTACATTTTTCATTTTTGTCAGACGTTTATAATATTTTCACAATAAGCTAATTAGCTCAATTAGAGCATTCTAGCTTGTTTGGTTGAAATTGGAATTTTACATTTTTCATTTTTGTCAGACGTTTGTAATCTTTTCACAATAAGCAAATTAGCTCAATTAGAGCATTTCTAGCATGTTTGGTTGAAATTGGAATTTTACATTTTTCGTTTTTGTCATACGTTTGTAAAATTCTTACAGTAGGCTTACTTGCGCAAATTGAGCATTTCTAGCGCGTTTCTGTGAAATTGGAAATTAACATTTCACATTTTTGTCAGACGTTTGTAATATTTTCACAATGAGCTAATTAGCTCAATTAGAGCATTTCTAGCATGTTTGATTGAAATTGGAAATTTACATTTTTCATTTTTGTCAGACGTTTGTGAAATTCTCACAATGGGATAATTAGCGCAATTAGAGCATTTCTAGCATGTTTGGTTGAAATTGGAAATTTACATTTTCCATTTTTGTCAGTTGTTTGTGAAATTCTCACAATGGGATAATTAGCGCAATTAGAGCATTTCTAGCGTGTTTGGTTGAAATTGGAAATTTACATTTTTCATTTTTGTCAGACGTTTGTGAATTTCTCACAATGAGCTAATTAGCTCAATTAGAGCATTTCTAGCATGTTTGGTTGAAATTGGAAATTTACATTTTCCATTTTTGTCAGACGTTTGTGAAATTCTCACAATGGGATAATTAGCGCAATTAGAGCATTTCTAGCATGTTTGGTTGAAATTGGAAATTTACATTTTCCATTTTTGTCAGTTGTTTGTGAAATTCTCACAATGGGATAATTTGCGCAATTAGAGCATTTCTAGCGTGTTTGGTTGAAATTGGAAATTTACATTTTTCATTTTTGTCAGACGTTCATAATATTTTCACAATAAGCTAATTAGCTCAATTAGAGCATTTCTAGCTTGTTTGGTTGAAATTGGAAATTTACATTTTTCATTTTTGTCAGACGTTTGTAATATTTTCACAATGAGCTAACTAACTCAATTAGAGCATTTCTAGCATGTTTGGTTGAAATTGGAAATTTACATTTTTCATTTTTGTCAGACGTTTGTAATAATTTCACAATAAGCTAATTAACTCAATTAGAGCATTTCTAGCATGTTTGGTTGAAATTGGAAATTTACATTTTTCATTTTTGTCAGACGTTTGTAATATTTTTACAATAAGCTGATTAGCTCAATTAGAGCATTTCTAGCATGTTTGGTTGAAATTGGAAATTTACATTTTTCATTTTTGTCAGACGTTTGTAATATTTTCACAATAAGCTAATTAGCTCAATTAGAGCATTTCTAGCATGTTTGGTTGAAATTGGAAATTTACATTTTCCATTTTTGTCAGACGTTTGTGAAATTCTCACAATGGGATAATTAGCGCAATTAGAGCATTTCTAGCGTGTTTGGTTGAAATTGGAAATTTACATTTTTCATTTTTGTCAGACGTTTATGATATTTTCACAATAAGCTAATTAGCTCAATTAGAGCATTTCTAGCTTGTTTGGTTGAAATTGGAAATTTACATTTTTCGTTTTTGTCAGACGTTTGTAAAATTCTTACAGTAGGCTTACTTGCGCAAATTGAGCATTTCTAGCGCGTTTCTTTGAAATTGGAAATTAACATTTCACATTTTTGTCAGACGTTTGTAATATTTTCACAATGAGCTAATTAACTCAATTAGAGCATTTCTAGCATGTTTGGTTGAAATTGGAAATTTACATTTTTCATTTTTGTCAGACGTTTGTGAATTTCTCACAATGAGCTAATTAGCTCAATTAGAGCATTTCTAGCATGTTTGGTTGAAATTGGAAATTTACATTTTTCATTTTTGTCAGACGTTCATAATATTTTCACAATAAGCTAATTAGCTCAATTAGAGCATTTCTAGCTTGTTTAGTTGAAATTGGAAATTTACATTTTTCATTTTTGTCAGACGTTTGTAATATTTTCACAATGAACTAATTAGCTCAATTAGAGCATTTCTAGCATGTTTGATTGAAATTGGAAATTAACATTTCACATTTTTGTCAGACGTTTGTAATATTTTCACAATGAGCTAATTAGCTCAATTAGAGCATTTCTAGCATGTTTGATTGAAATTGGAAATTTACATTTTTCATTTTTGTCAGACGTTTGTAATATTTTCACAATAAGCTACTTAACTCAATTAGAGCATTTCTAGCATGTTTGGTTGAAATTGGAAATTTACATTTTTCATTTTTGTCAGACGTTTGTGAATTTCTCACAATGAGCTAATTAGCTCAATTAGAGCATTTCTAGCATGTTTGGTTGAAATTGGAAATTTACATTTTTCATTTTTGTCAGACGTTTGTAATAATTTCACAATAAGCTAATTAGCTCAATTAGAGCATTTCTAGCGTGTTTGGTTGAAATTGGAAATTTACATTTTCCATTTTTGTCAGACGTTTGTGAAATTCTCTCAATGGGATAATTAGCGCAATTAGAGCATTTCTAGCGTGTTTGGTTAAAATTGGAAATTTACATTTTTCATTTTTGTCAGACGTTCATAATATTTTCACAATAAGCTAATTAGCTCAATTAGAGCATTTCTAGCTTGTTTGGTTAAAATTGGAAATTTACATTTTTCATTTTTGTCAGACGTTTGTAATAATTTCACAATAATCTAATTAACTCATTTAGAGCATTTCTAGCATGTTTGGTTGAAATTGGAAATTTACATTTTTCATTTTTGTCAGACGTTTGTAATATTTTCACAATAAGCTAATTAGCTCAATTGGAGCATTTCTAGCTTGTTTGGTTGAAATTGGAAATTTACATTTTTCATTTTTGTCAGACGTTTGTATTATTTTCACAATAAGCTAATTACCTCAATTAGCGCATTTCTAGCATGTTTGGTTGAAATTGGAAATTTACATTTTCCATTTTTGTCAGACGTTTGTGAAATTCTCACAATGGGATAATTAGCGCAATTAGAGCATTTCTAGCGTGTTTGGTTGAAATTGGAAATTTACATTTTTCATTTTTGTCAGACGTTTGTGAATTTCTCACAATGAGCTAATTAGCTCAATTAGAGCATTTCTAGCATGTTTGGTTGAAATTGGAAATTTACATTTTCCATTTTTGTCAGACGTTTGTGAAATTCTCACAATGGGACAATTAGCGCAATTAGAGCATTTCTAGCGTGTTTGGTTGAAATTGGAAATTTACATTTTTCATTTTTGTCAGACGTTTATAATATTTTCACAATAAGCTAATTAGCTCAATTAGAGCATTCTAGCTTGTTTGGTTGAAATTGGAAATTTACATTTTTCATTTTTGTCAGACGTTTGTAATATTTTCACAATAAGCAAATTAGCTCAATTAGAGCATTTCTAGCATGTTTGGTTGAAATTGGAAATTTACATTTTTCATTTTTGTCAGACGTTTGTAATAATTTCACAATAAGCTAATTAACTCAATTAGAGCATTTCTAGCATGTTTGGTTGAAATTGGAAATTTACATTATTCATTTTTGTCAGACGTTTGTAATATTTTCACAATAAGCTAATTAGCTCAATTAGAGCATTTCTAGCATGTTTGGTTGAAATTGGAAATTTACATTTTCCATTTTTGTCAGACGTTTGTGAAATTCTCACAATGGGATAATTAGCGCAATTAGAGCATTTCTAGCGTGTTTGGTTGAAATTGGAAGTTTACATTTTTCATTTTTGTCAGACGTTCATAATATTTTCACAATAAGCTAATTAGCTCAATTAGAGCATTTCTAGCTTGTTTGGTTGAAATTGGAAATTAACCTTTCACATTTTTGTTAGACGTTTGTAATATTTTCACAATGAGCTAATTAGCTCAATTAGAGCATTTCTAGCATGTTTGATTGAAATTGGAAATTTACATTTTTCATTTTTGTCAGACGTTTGTAATAATTTCACAATAAGCTAATTAACTCAATTAGAGCATTTCTAGCATGTTTGGTTGAAATTGGAAATTTACATTTTTCATTTTTGTCAGACATTTGTAATATTTTCACAATGAGCTAATTAACTCAATTGGAGCATTTCTAGCATGTTTGGTTGAAATTGGAAATTTACATTTTTCATTTTTGTCAGACGTTTGTGAATTTCTCACAATGAGCTAATTAGCTCAATTAGAGCATTTCTAGCATGTTTGGTTGAAATTGGAAATTTACAGTTTTCATTTTTGTCAGACGTTTGTAATAATTTCACAATAAGCTAATTAACTCAATTAGAGCATTTCTAGCATATTTGGTTGAAATTGGAAATTTACCTTTTCCATTTTTGTCAGACGTTTGTGAAATTCTCACAATGGGATAATTAGCGCAATTAGAGCATTTCTAGCGTGTTTGGTTGAAATTGGAAATTTACATTTTTCATTTTTGTCAGACGTTTGTGAATTTCTCACAATGAGCTAATTAGCTCAATTAGAGCTTTTCTAGCATGTTTGGTTGAAATTGGAAATTTACATTTTTCATTTTTGTCAGACGTTGTGAAATTCTCACAATGGGATAATTAGCGCAATTAGAGCATTTCTAGCGTGTTTGGTTGAAATTGGAAATTTACATTTTTCATTTTTGTCAGACGTTTGTGAATTTCTCACAATGAGCTAATTAGCTCAATTAGAGCATTTCTAGCATGTTTGGTTGAAATTGGAAATTTACATTTTCCATTTTTGTCAGACGTTTGTGAAATTCTCACAATGGGATAATTAGCGCAATTAGAGCATTTCTAGCGTGTTTGGTTGAAATTGGAAATTTACATTTTTCATTTTTGTCAGACGTTTATAATATTTTCACA
Source organism: Watersipora subatra (assembly GCF_963576615.1). NCBI lineage: Eukaryota > Metazoa > Bryozoa > Gymnolaemata > Cheilostomatida > Watersiporidae > Watersipora > Watersipora subatra. The sequence goes on from NW_027045390.1 coordinate 25,434, forward strand.
ATAAGCTAATTAGCTCAATTAGAGCATTCTAGCTTGTTTGGTTGAAATTGGAATTTTACATTTTTCATTTTTGTCAGACGTTTGTAATCTTTTCACAATAAGCAAATTAGCTCAATTAGAGCATTTCTAGCATGTTTGGTTGAAATTGGAATTTTACATTTTTCGTTTTTGTCATACGTTTGTAAAATTCTTACAGTAGGCTTACTTGCGCAAATTGAGCATTTCTAGCGCGTTTCTGTGAAATTGGAAATTAACATTTCACATTTTTGTCAGACGTTTGTAATATTTTCACAATGAGCTAATTAGCTCAATTAGAGCATTTCTAGCATGTTTGATTGAAATTGGAAATTTACATTTTTCATTTTTGTCAGGCGTTTGTAATAATTTCACAATAAGCTAATTAACTCAATTAGAGCATTTCTAGCGTGTTTGGTTGAAATTGGAAATTTACATTTTTCATTTTTGTCCGACGTTTGTGAATTTCTCACAATGAGCTAATTAGCTCAATTAGAGCATTTCTAGCATGTTTGATTGAAATTGGAAGTTTACATTTTTCATTTTTGTCAGGCGTTTGTAATAATTTCACAATAAGCTAATTAACTCAATTAGAGCATTTCTAGCGTGTTTGGTTGAAATTGGAAATTTACATTTTTCATTTTTGTCAGACGTTTGTAATATTTTCACAATGAGCTAATTAACTCATTTAGAGCATTTCTAGCATGTTTGGTTGAAATTGGAAATTTACATTTTTCATTTTTGTCAGACGTTTGTGAATTTCTCACAATGAGCTAATTAGCTCAATTAGAGCATTTCCAGCATGTTTGGTTGAAATTGGAAATTTACATTTTTCATTTTTGTCAGACGTTTGTAATAATTTCACAATAAGCTAATTAACTCAATTAGAGCATTTCTAGCATGTTTGGTTGAAATTGGAAATTTACATTTTCCATTTTTGTCAGACGTTTGTGAAATTCTCACAATCGGATAATTAGCGCAATTAGAGCATTTCTAGTGTGTTTGGTTGAAATTGGAAATTTACATTTTTCATTTTTGTCAGACGTTCATAATATTTTCACAATAAGCTAATTAGCTCAATTAGAGCATTTCTAGCATGTTTGGTTGAAATTGGAAATTTACATTTTTCATTTTTGTCAGACGTTTGTAATATTTTCACAATAAGCTAATTAGCTCATTTAGAGCATTTCTAGCATGTTTGGTTGAAATTGGAAATTTACATTTTTCATTTTTGTCAGACGTTTGTAATAATTTCACAATAATCTAATTAACTCATTTAGAGCATTTCTAGCATGTTTGGTTGAAATTGGAAATTTACATTTTTCATTTTTGTCAGACGTTTGTAATATTTTCACAATGAGCTAATTAGCTCAATTAGAGCATTTCTAGCATGTTTGGTTGAAATTGGAAATTTACATTTTCCATTTTTGTCAGACGTTTGTGAAATTCTCACAATGGGATAATTAACGCAATTAGAGCATTTCTAGCGTGTTTGGTTGAAATTGGAAATTTATATTTTTCATTTTTGTCAGACGTTTGTGAATTTCTCATAATGAGCTAATTAGCTCAATTAGAGCATTTCTAGCATGTTTGGTTGATATTGGAAATTTACATTTTTCATTTTTGTCAGACGTTTGTAATAATTTCACAATAAGCTAATTAACTCAATTAGAGCATTTCTAGCATGTTTGGTTGAAATTGGAAATTTACATTTTTCATTTTTGTCAGACGTTTGTGAATTTCTCACAATGAGCTAATTAGCTCAATTAGAACATTTCTAGCATGTTTGGTTGAAATTGGAAATTTACATTTTTCATTTTTGTCAGAGGTTCATAATATTTTCACAATAAGCTAATTAGCTCAATTAGAGCATTTCTAGCTTGTTTAGTTGAAATTGGAAATTTACATTTTTCATTTTTGTCAGACGTTTGTAATATTTTCACAGTGAGCTAATTAGCTCAATTAGAGCATTTCTAGCATGTTTGATTGAAATTGGAAATTAACATTTCACATTTTTGTCAGACGTTTGTAATATTTTCACAATGAGCTAATTAGCTCAATTAGAGCATTTCTAGCATGTTTGATTGAAATTGGAAATTTACATTTTTCATTTTAGTCAGGCGTTTGGAATAATTTCACAATAAGCTAATTAACCCAATTAGAGCATTTCTAGCATGTTTGGTTGAAATTGGAAATTTACATTTTTCATTTTTGTCAGACGTTTGTAATATTCTCACAATAAGCTAATTAACCCAATTAGAGCATTTCTAGCATGTTTGGTTGAAATTGGAAATTTACATTTTTCATTTTTGTCAGGCGTTTGTAATAATTTCACAATAAGCTAATTAACTCAATTGGAGCATTTCTAGCATGTTTGGTTGAAATTGGAAATTTACATTTTTCATTTTTGTCAGACGTTTTTGAATTTCTCACAATAAGCTAATTAGCTCAATTAGAGCATTTCTAGCATGTTTGGTTGAAATTGGAAATTTACATTTTTCATTTTTGTCAGACGTTTGTAATATTTTCACAATAAGCTAATTAACTCAATTAGAGCATTTCTAGCATGTTTGGTTGAAATTGGAAATTTACATTTTCCATTTTTGTCAGACGTTTGTGAAATTCTCACAATGGGATAATTAGCGCAATTAGAGCATTTCTTGCGTGTTTGGTTGAAATTGGAAATTTACATTTTTCATTTTTGTCAGACGTTCATAATATTTTCACAATAAGCTAATTAGCTCAATTAGAGCATTTCTAGCATTTTTGGTTGAAATTGGAAATTTACATTTTTCATTTTTGTAAGACGTTTGTAATATTTTCACAATAAGCTAATTTGCTCAATTAGAGCATTTCTAGCTTGTTTGGTTGAAATTGGAAATTTACATTTTTCGTTTTTGTCAGACGTTTGTAAAATTCTTACAGTAGGCTTACTTGCGCAAATTGAGCATTTCTAGCGCGTTTCTGTGAAATTGGAAATTAACATTTCACATTTTTGTCAGACGTTTGTAATATTTTCACAATGAGCTAATTAGCTCAATTAGAGCATTTCTAGCATGTTTGATTGAAAATGGAAATTTACATTTTTCATTTTTGTCAGGCGTTTGTAATAATTTCACAATAAGCTAATTAACTCAATTAGAGCATTTCTAGCATGTTTGGTTGAAATTGGAAATTTACATTTTTCATTTTTGTCAGACGTTTGTAATAATTTCACAATAATCTAATTAACTCATCTAGAGCATTTCTAGCATGTTTGGTTGAAATTGGAAATTTACATTTTTCATTTTTGTCAGACGTTTGTAATATTTTCACAATAAGCTAATTAGCTCAATTAGAGCATTTCTAGCCTGTTTGGTTGAAATTGGAAGCTTACATTTTCCATTTTTGTCAGACGTTTGTGAAATTCTCACAATTGGATAATTAGCGCAATTAGAGCATTTCTAGCGTGTTTGGTTGAAATTGGAAATTTACATTTTTCATTTTTGTCAGACGTTTGTGAATTTTTCACAATGAGCTAATTAACTCAATTAGAGCATTTCTAGCTTGTTTGATTGAACTTGGAAATTTACATTTTTCATTTTTGTCAGACGTTTGTAATATTTTCACAATAAGCTGATTAGCTCAATTAGAGCATTTCTAGCATGTTTGGTTGAAATTGGAAATTTACATTTTTCATTTTTGTCAGACGTTTGTAATATTTTCACAATAAGCTAATTAGCTCTATTAGAGCATTTCTAGCATGTTTGGTTGAAATTGGAAATTTACATTTTTCATTTTTGTCAGACGTTTGTAATATTTTCACAATAAGCTAATTAGCTCAATTAGAGCATTTCTAGCATGTTTGGTTGAAATTGGAAATTTACATTTTCCATTTTTGTCAGACGTTTGTGAAATTTTCACAATGGGATAATTAGCGCAATTAGAGCATTTCTAGCTTGTTTGGTTGAAATTGGAATTTTACATTTTTCATTTTTGTCAGACGTTTGTAATATTTTCACAATAAGCTAATTAGCTCAATTAGAGCATTTCTAGCATGTTTGGTTGAAATTGGAAATTTACATTTTTCATTTTTGTCAGACGTTTGTGAATTTCTCACAATGAGCTAATTAGCGCAATTAGAGCATTTCTAGCGTGTTTGGTTGAAATTGGAAGTTTACATTTTTCATTTTTGTCAGACGTTCATAATATTTTCACAATAAGCTAATTAGCTCAATTAGAGCATTTCTAGCTTGTTTGGTTGAAATTGGAAATTAACCTTTCACATTTTTGTCAGACGTTTGTAATATTTTCACAATGAGCTAATTAGCTCAATTAGAGCATTTCTAGCATGTTTGATTGAAATTGGAAATTTACATTTTTCATTTTTGTCAGACGTTTGTAATAATTTCACAATAAGCTAATTAACTCAGTTAGAGCATTTCTAGCATGTTTGGTTGAAATTGGAAATTTACATTTTTCATTTTTGTCAGACATTTGTAATATTTTCACAATGAGCTAATTAACTCAATTGGAGCATTTCTAGCATGTTTGGTTGAAATTGGAAATTTACATTTTTCATTTTTGTCAGACGTTTGTGAATTTCTCACAATGAGCTAATTAGCTCAATTAGAGCATTTCTAGCATGTTTGGTTGAAATTGGAAATTTACATTTTTCATTTTTGTCAGACGTTTGTGAAATTCTCACAATCGGATAATTAGCGCAATTAGAGCATTTCTAGTGTGTTTGGTTGAAATTGGAAATTTACATTTTTCATTTTTGTCAGACGTTCATAATATTTTCACAATAAGCTAATTAGCTCAATTAGAGCATTTCTAGCATGTTTGGTTGAAATTGGAAATTTACATTTTTCATTTTTGTCAGACGTTTGTAATATTTTCACAATAAGCTAATTAGCTCATTTAGAGCATTTCTAGCATGTTTGGTTGAAATTGGAAATTTACATTTTTCATTTTTGTCAGACGTTTGTAATAATTTCACAATAATCTAATTAACTCATTTAGAGCATTTCTAGCATGTTTGGTTGAAATTGGAAATTTACATTTTTCATTTTTGTCAGACGTTTGTAATATTTTCACAATGAGCTAATTAGCTCAATTAGAGCATTTCTAGCATGTTTGGTTGAAATTGGAAATTTACATTTTCCATTTTTGTCAGACGTTTGTGAAATTCTCACAATGGGATAATTAACGCAATTAGAGCATTTCTAGCGTGTTTGGTTGAAATTGGAAATTTATATTTTTCATTTTTGTCAGACGTTTGTGAATTTCTCATAATGAGCTAATTAGCTCAATTAGAGCATTTCTAGCATGTTTGGTTGATATTGGAAATTTACATTTTTCATTTTTGTCAGACGTTTGTAATAATTTCACAATAAGCTAATTAACTCAATTAGAGCATTTCTAGCATGTTTGGTTGAAATTGGAAATTTACATTTTTCATTTTTGTCAGACGTTTGTGAATTTCTCACAATGAGCTAATTAGCTCAATTAGAGCATTTCTAGCATGTTTGGTTGAAATTGGAAATTTACATTTTTCATTTTTGTCAGAGGTTCATAATATTTTCACAATAAGCTAATTAGCTCAATTAGAGCATTTCTAGCTTGTTTAGTTGAAATTGGAAATTTACATTTTTCATTTTTGTCAGACGTTTGTAATATTTTCACAGTGAGCTAATTAGCTCAATTAGAGCATTTCTAGCATGTTTGATTGAAATTGGAAATTAACATTTCACATTTTTGTCAGACGTTTGTAATATTTTCACAATGAGCTAATTAGCTCAATTAGAGCATTTCTAGCATGTTTGATTGAAAATGGAAATTTACATTTTTCATTTTTGTCAGGCGTTTGTAATAATTTCACAATAAGCTAATTAACTCAATTAGAGCATTTCTAGCATGTTTGGTTGAAATTGGAAATTTACATTTTTCATTTTTGTCAGACGTTTGTAATAATTTCACAATAATCTAATTAACTCATCTAGAGCATTTCTAGCATGTTTGGTTGAAATTGGAAATTTACATTTTTCATTTTTGTCAGACGTTTGTAATATTTTCACAATAAGCTAATTAGCTCAATTAGAGCATTTCTAGCCTGTTTGGTTGAAATTGGAAGCTTACATTTTCCATTTTTGTCAGACGTTTGTGAAATTCTCACAATTGGATAATTAGCGCAATTAGAGCATTTCTAGCGTGTTTGGTTGAAATTGGAAATTTACATTTTTCATTTTTGTCAGACGTTTGTAATAATTTCACAATAAGCTAATTAACTCAATTAGAGCATTTCTAGCATGTTTGATTGAAAATGGAAATTTACATTTTTCATTTTTGTCAGGCGTTTGTAATAATTTCACAATAAGCTAATTAACTCAATTAGAGCATTTCTAGCATGTTTGGTTGAAATTGGAAATTTACATTTTTCATTTTTGTCAGACGTTTGTAATAATTTCACAATAATCTAATTAACTCATCTAGAGCATTTCTAGCATGTTTGGTTGAAATTGGAAATTTACATTTTTCATTTTTGTCAGACGTTTGTAATATTTTCACAATAAGCTAATTAGCTCAATTAGAGCATTTCTAGCCTGTTTGGTTGAAATTGGAAGCTTACATTTTCCATTTTTGTCAGACGTTTGTGAAATTCTCACAATTGGATAATTAGCGCAATTAGAGCATTTCTAGCGTGTTTGGTTGAAATTGGAAATTTACATTTTTCATTTTTGTCAGACGTTTGTGAATTTTTCACAATGAGCTAATTAACTCAATTAGAGCATTTCTAGCTTGTTTGATTGAACTTGGAAATTTACATTTTTCATTTTTGTCAGACGTTTGTAATATTTTCACAATAAGCTGATTAGCTCAATTAGAGCATTTCTAGCATGTTTGGTTGAAATTGGAAATTTACATTTTTCATTTTTGTCAGACGTTTGTAATATTTTCACAATAAGCTAATTAGCTCAATTAGAGCATTTCTAGCATGTTTGGTTGAAATTGGAAATTTACATTTTTCATTTTTGTCAGACGTTTGTAATATTTTCACAATAAGCTAATTAGCTCAATTAGAGCATTTCTAGCATGTTTGGTTGAAATTGGAAATTTACATTTTCCATTTTTGTCAGACGTTTGTGAAATTTTCACAATGGGATAATTAGCGCAATTAGAGCATTTCTAGCTTGTTTGGTTGAAATTGGAATTTTACATTTTTCATTTTTGTCAGACGTTTGTAATATTTTCACAATAAGCTAATTAGCTCAATTAGAGCATTTCTAGCATGTTTGGTTGAAATTGGAAATTTACATTTTTCATTTTTGTCAGACGTTTGTGAATTTCTCACAATGAGCTAATTAGCGCAATTAGAGCATTTCTAGCGTGTTTGGTTGAAATTGGAAGTTTACATTTTTCATTTTTGTCAGACGTTCATAATATTTTCACAATAAGCTAATTAGCTCAATTAGAGCATTTCTAGCTTGTTTGGTTGAAATTGGAAATTAACCTTTCACATTTTTGTCAGACGTTTGTAATATTTTCACAATGAGCTAATTAGCTCAATTAGAGCATTTCTAGCATGTTTGATTGAAATTGGAAATTTACATTTTTCATTTTTGTCAGACGTTTGTAATAATTTCACAATAAGCTAATTAACTCAGTTAGAGCATTTCTAGCATGTTTGGTTGAAATTGGAAATTTACATTTTTCATTTTTGTCAGACATTTGTAATATTTTCACAATGAGCTAATTAACTCAATTGGAGCATTTCTAGCATGTTTGGTTGAAATTGGAAATTTACATTTTTCATTTTTGTCAGACGTTTGTGAATTTCTCACAATGAGCTAATTAGCTCAATTAGAGCATTTCTAGCATGTTTGGTTGAAATTGGAAATTTACATTTTTCATTTTTGTCAGACGTTTGTAATAATTTCACAATAAGCTAATTAACTCAATTAGAGCATTTCTAGCATATTTGGTTGAAATTGGAAATTTACCTTTTCCATTTTTGTCAGACGTTTGTGAAATTCTCACAATGGGATAATTAGCGCAATTAGAGCATTTCTAGCGTGTTTGGTTGAAATTGGAAATTTACATTTTTCATTTTTGTCAGACGTTTGTGAATTTCTCACAATGAGCTAATTAGCTCAATTTGAGCTTTTCTAGCATGTTTGGTTGAAATTGGAAATTTACATTTTTCATTTTTGTCAGACGTTTGTAATAATTTCACAATAAGCTAATTAACTCAATTAGAGCATTTCTAGCATATTTGGTTGAAATTGGAAATTTACCTTTTCCATTTTTGTCAGACGTTTGTGAAATTCTCACAATGGGATAATTAGCGCAATTAGAGCATTTCTAGCGTGTTTGGTTGAAATTGGAAATTTACATTTTTCATTTTTGTCAGACGTTTATAATATTTTCACAATAAGCTAATTAGCTCAATTAGAGCATTCTAGCTTGTTTGGTTGAAATTGGAATTTTACATTTTTCATTTTTGTCAGACGTTTGTAATCTTTTCACAATAAGCAAATTAGCTCAATTAGAGCATTTCTAGCATGTTTGGTTGAAATTGGAATTTTACATTTTTCGTTTTTGTCATACGTTTGTAAAATTCTTACAGTAGGCTTACTTGCGCAAATTGAGCATTTCTAGCGCGTTTCTGTGAAATTGGAAATTAACATTTCACATTTTTGTCAGACGTTTGTAATATTTTCACAATGAGCTAATTAGCTCAATTAGAGCATTTCTAGCATGTTTGATTGAAATTGGAAATTTACATTTTTCATTTTTGTCAGGCGTTTGTAATAATTTCACAATAAGCTAATTAACTCAATTAGAGCATTTCTAGCGTGTTTGGTTGAAATTGGAAATTTACATTTTTCATTTTTGTCAGACGTTTGTGAATTTCTCACAATGAGCTAATTAGCTCAATTAGAGCATTTCTAGCATGTTTGATTGAAATTGGAAGTTTACATTTTTCATTTTTGTCAGGCGTTTGTAATAATTTCACAATAAGCTAATTAACTCAATTAGAGCATTTCTAGCGTGTTTGGTTGAAATTGGAAATTTACATTTTTCATTTTTGTCAGACGTTTGTAATATTTTCACAATGAGCTAATTAACTCATTTAGAGCATTTCTAGCATGTTTGGTTGAAATTGGAAATTTACATTTTTCATTTTTGTCAGACGTTTGTGAATTTCTCACAATGAGCTAATTAGCTCAATTAGAGCATTTCCAGCATGTTTGGTTGAAATTGGAAATTTACATTTTTCATTTTTGTCAGACGTTTGTAATAATTTCACAATAAGCTAATTAACTCAATTAGAGCATTTCTAGCATGTTTGGTTGAAATTGGAAATTTACATTTTCCATTTTTGTCAGACGTTTGTGAAATTCTCACAATCGGATAATTAGCGCAATTAGAGCATTTCTAGTGTGTTTGGTTGAAATTGGAAATTTACATTTTTCATTTTTGTCAGACGTTCATAATATTTTCACAATAAGCTAATTAGCTCAATTAGAGCATTTCTAGCATGTTTGGTTGAAATTGGAAATTTACATTTTTCATTTTTGTCAGACGTTTGTAATATTTTCACAATAAGCTAATTAGCTCATTTAGAGCATTTCTAGCATGTTTGGTTGAAATTGGAAATTTACATTTTTCATTTTTGTCAGACGTTTGTAATAATTTCACAATAATCTAATTAACTCATTTAGAGCATTTCTAGCATGTTTGGTTGAAATTGGAAATTTACATTTTTCATTTTTGTCAGACGTTTGTAATATTTTCACAATGAGCTAATTAGCTCAATTAGAGCATTTCTAGCATGTTTGGTTGAAATTGGAAATTTACATTTTCCATTTTTGTCAGACGTTTGTGAAATTCTCACAATGGGATAATTAGCGCAATTAGAGCATTTCTAGCGTGTTTGGTTGAAATTGGAAATTTATATTTTTCATTTTTGTCAGACGTTTGTGAATTTCTCACAATGAGCTAATTAGCTCAATTAGAGCATTTCTAGCATGTTTGGTTCATATTGGAAATTTACATTTTTCATTTTTGTCAGACGTTTGTAATAATTTCACAATAAGCTAATTAACTCAATTAGAGCATTTCTAGCATGTTTGGTTGAAATTGGAAATTTACATTTTTCATTTTTGTCAGACGTTTGTGAATTTCTCACAATGAGCTAATTAGCTCAATTAGAGCATTTCTAGCATGTTTGGTTGAAATTGGAAATTTACATTTTTCATTTTTGTCAGAGGTTCATAATATTTTCACAATAAGCTAATTAGCTCAATTAGAGCATTTCTAGCTTGTTTAGTTGAAATTGGAAATTTACATTTTTCATTTTTGTCAGACGTTTGTAATATTTTCACAGTGAGCTAATTAGCTCAATTAGAGCATTTCTAGCATGTTTGATTGAAATTGGAAATTAACATTTCACATTTTTGTCAGACGTTTGTAATATTTTCACAATGAGCTAATTAGCTCAATTAGAGCATTTCTAGCATGTTTGATTGAAATTGGAAATTTACATTTTTCATTTTAGTCAGGCGTTTGTAATAATTTCACAATAAGCTAATTAACCCAATTAGAGCATTTCTAGCATGTTTGGTTGAAATTGGAAATTTACATTTTTCATTTTTGTCAGACGTTTGTAATATTCTCACAATAAGCTAATTAACCCAATTAGAGCATTTCTAGCATGTTTGGTTGAAATTGGAAATTTACATTTTTCATTTTTGTCAGGCGTTTGTAATAATTTCACAATAAGCTAATTAACTCAATTAGAGCATTTCTAGCATGTTTGGTTGAAATTGGAAATTTACATTTTTCATTTTTGTCAGACGTTTGTGAATTTCTCACAATGAGCTAATTAGCTCAATTAGAGCATTTCTAGCATGTTTGGTTGAAATTGGAAATTTACATTTTTCATTTTTGTCAGACGTTTGTAATATTTTCACAATAAGCTAATTAACTCAATTAGAGCATTTCTAGCATGTTTGGTTGAAATTGGAAATTTACATTTTCCATTTTTGTCAGACGTTTGTGAAATTCTCACAATGGGATAATTAGCGCAATTAGAGCATTTCTTGCGTGTTTGGTTGAAATTGGAAATTTACATTTTTCATTTTTGTCAGACGTTCATAATATTTTCACAATAAGCTAATTAGCTCAATTAGAGCATTTCTAGCATTTTTGGTTGAAATTGGAAATTTACATTTTTCATTTTTGTAAGACGTTTGTAATATTTTCACAATAAGCTAATTTGCTCAATTAGAGCATTTCTAGCTTGTTTGGTTGAAATTGGAAATTTACATTTTTCGTTTTTGTCAGACGTTTGTAAAATTCTTACAGTAGGCTTACTTGCGCAAATTGAGCATTTCTAGCGCGTTTCTGTGAAATTGGAAATTAACATTTCACATTTTTGTCAGACGTTTGTAATATTTTCACAATGAGCTAATTAGCTCAATTAGAGCATTTCTAGCATGTTTGATTGAAAATGGAAATTTACATTTTTCATTTTTGTCAGGCGTTTGTAATAATTTCACAATAAGCTAATTAACTCAATTAGAGCATTTCTAGCATGTTTGGTTGAAATTGGAAATTTACATTTTTCATTTTTGTCAGACGTTTGTAATAATTTCACAATAATCTAATTAACTCATCTAGAGCATTTCTAGCATGTTTGGTTGAAATTGGAAATTTACATTTTTCATTTTTGTCAGACGTTTGTAATATTTTCACAATAAGCTAATTAGCTCAATTAGAGCATTTCTAGCCTGTTTGGTTGAAATTGGAAGCTTACATTTTCCATTTTTGTCAGACGTTTGTGAAATTCTCACAATTGGATAATTAGCGCAATTAGAGCATTTCTAGCGTGTTTGGTTGAAATTGGAAATTTACATTTTTCATTTTTGTCAGACGTTTGTGAATTTTTCACAATGAGCTAATTAACTCAATTAGAGCATTTCTAGCTTGTTTGATTGAACTTGGAAATTTACATTTTTCATTTTTGTCAGACGTTTGTAATATTTTCACAATAAGCTGATTAGCTCAATTAGAGCATTTCTAGCATGTTTGGTTGAAATTGGAAATTTACATTTTTCATTTTTGTCAGACGTTTGTAATATTTTCACAATAAGCTAATTAGCTCAATTAGAGCATTTCTAGCATGTTTGGTTGAAATTGGAAATTTACATTTTTCATTTTTGTCAGACGTTTGTGAATTTCTCACAATGAGCTAATTAGCTCAATTAGAGCATTTCTAGCATGTTTGGTTGAAATTGGAAATTTACATTTTTCATTTTTGTCAGACGTTTGTAATAATTTCACAATAAGCTAATTAACTCAATTAGAGCATTTCTAGCATATTTGGTTGAAATTGGAAATTTACCTTTTCCATTTTTGTCAGACGTTTGTGAAATTCTCACAATGGGATAATTAGCGCAATTAGAGCATTTCTAGCGTGTTTGGTTGAAATTGGAAATTTACATTTTTCATTTTTGTCACACGTTTGTGAATTTCTCACAATGAGCTAATTAGCTCAATTTGAGCTTTTCTAGCATGTTTGGTTGAAATTGGAAATTTACATTTTTCATTTTTGTCAGACGTTTGTAATAATTTCACAATAAGCTAATTAACTCAATTAGAGCATTTCTAGCATATTTGGTTGAAATTGGAAATTTACCTTTTCCATTTTTGTCAGACGTTTGTGAAATTCTCACAATGGGATAATTAGCGCAATTAGAGCATTTCTAGCGTGTTTGGTTGAAATTGGAAATTTACATTTTTCATTTTTGTCAGACGTTTGTGAAATTCTCACAATGGGATAATTAGCGCAATTAGAGCATTTCTAGCGTGTTTGGTTGAAATTGGAAATTTACATTTTTCATTTTTGTCAGACGTTTGTGAATTTCTCACAATGAGCTAATTAGCTCAATTAGAGCATTTCTAGCATGTTTGGTTGAAATTGGAAATTTACATTTTCCATTTTTGTCAGACGTTTGTGAAATTCTCACAATGGGATAATTAGCGCAATTAGAGCATTTCTAGCGTGTTTGGTTGAAATTGGAAATTTACATTTTTCATTTTTGTCAGACGTTTATAATATTTTCACAATAAGCTAATTAGCTCAATTAGAGCATTCTAGCTTGTTTGGTTGAAATTGGAATTTTACATTTTTCATTTTTGTCAGACGTTTGTAATCTTTTCACAATAAGCAAAATAGCTCAATTAGAGCATTTCTAGCATGTTTGGTTGAAATTGGAAATTTACATTTTTCGTTTTTGTCATACGTTTGTAAAATTCTTACAGTAGGCTTACTTGCGCAAATTGAGCATTTCTAGCGCGTTTCTGTGAAATTGGAAATTAACATTTCACATTTTTGTCAGACGTTTGTAATATTTTCACAATGAGCTAATTAGCTCAATTAGAGCATTTTTAGCATGTTTGATTGAAATTGGAAATTTACATTTTTCATTTTTGTCAGGCGTTTGTAATAATTTCACAATAAGCTAATTAACTCAATTAGAGCATTTCTAGCGTGTTTGGTTGAAATTGGAAATTTACATTTTTCATTTTTGTCAGACGTTTGTGAATTTCTCACAATGAGCTAATTAGCTCAATTAGAGCATTTCTAGCATGTTTGATTGAAATTGGAAGTTTACATTTTTCATTTTTGTCAGGCGTTTGTAATAATTTCACAATAAGCTAATTAACTCAATTAGAGCATTTCTAGCGTGTTTGGTTGAAATTGGAAATTTACATTTTTCATTTTTGTCAGACGTTTCTAATATTTTCACAATGAGCTAATTAACTCAATTAGAGCATTTCTAGCATGTTTGGTTGAAATTGGAAATTTACATTTTTCATTTTTGTCAGACGTTTGTGAATTTCTCACAATGAGCTAATTAGCTCAATTAGAGCATTTCCAGCATGTTTGGTTGAAATTGGAAATTTACATTTTTCATTTTTGTCAGACGTTTGTAATAATTTCACAATAAGCTAATTAACTCAATTAGAGCATTTCTAGCATGTTTGGTTGAAATTGGAAATTTACATTTTCCATTTTTGTCAGACGTTTGTGAAATTCTCACAATCGGATAATTAGCGCAATTAGAGCATTTCTAGCGTGTTTGGTTGAAACTGGAAATTTACATTTTTCATTTTTGTCAGACGTTCATAATATTTTCACAATAAGCTAATTAGCTCAATTAGAGCATTTCTAGCTTGTTTGGTTGAAATTGGAAATTTACATTTTTCATTTTTGTCAGACGTTTGTAATATTTTCACAATAAGCTAATTAGCTCATTTAGAGCATTTCTAGCATGTTTGGTTGAAATTGGAAATTTACATTTTTCATTTTTGTCAGACGTTTGTAATAATTTCACAATAATCTAATTAACTCATTTAGAGCATTTCTAGCATGTTTGGTTGAAATTGGAAATTTACATTTTTCATTTTTGTCAGACTTTTGTAATATTTTCACAATGAGCTAATTAGCTCAATTAGAGCATTTCTAGCATGTTTGGTTGAAATTGGAAATTTACATTTTCCATTTTTGTCAGACGTTTGTGAAATTCTCACGATGGGATAATTAGCGCAATTAGAGCATTTCTAGCGTGTTTGGTTGAAATTGGAAATTTATATTTTTCATTTTTGTCAGACGTTTGTGAATTTCTCACAATGAGCTAATTAGCTCAATTAGAGCATTTCTAGCATGTTTGGTTGATATTGGAAATTTACATTTTTCATTTTTGTCCGACGTTTGTAATAATTTCACAATAAGCTAATTAACTCAATTAGAGCATTTCTAGCATGTTTGGTTGAAATTGGAAATTTACATTTTTCATTTTTGTCAGACGTTTGTGAATTTCTCACAATGAGCTAATTAGCTCAATTAGAGCATTTCTAGCATGTTTGGTTGAAATTGGAAATTTACATTTTTCATTTTTGTCAGAGGTTCATAATATTTTCACAATAAGCTAATTAGCTCAATTAGAGCATTTCTAGCTTGTTTAGTTGAAATTGGAAATTTACATTTTTCATTTTTGTCAGACGTTTGTAATATTTTCACAATGAGCTAATTAACTCAATTAGAGCATTTCTAGCTTGTTTGATTGAACTTGGAAATTTACATTTTTCATTTTTGTCAGACGTTTGTAATATTTTCACAATAAGCTGATTAGCTCAATTAGAGCATTTCTAGCATGTTTGGTTGAAATTGGAAATTTACATTTTTCATTTTTGTCAGACGTTTGTAATATTTTCACAATGAGCTAATTAACTCAATTAGAGCATTTCTAGCTTGTTTGATTGAACTTGGAAATTTACATTTTTCATTTTTGTCAGGCGTTTTTAATAATTTCACAATAAGCTAATTAACTCAATTAGAGCATTTCTAGCATGTTTGGTTGAAATTGGAAATTTACATTTTTCATTTTTGTCAGACGTTTGTAATAATTTCACAATAATCTAATTAACTCATCTAGAGCATTTCTAGCATGTTTGGTTGAAATTGGAAATTTACATTTTTCATTTTTGTCAGACGTTTGTAATATTTTCACAATAAGCTAATTAGCTCAATTAGAGCATTTCTAGCCTGTTTGGTTGAAATTGGAAGCTTACATTTTCCATTTTTGTCAGACGTTTGTGAAATTCTCACAATTGGATAATTAGCGCAATTAGAGCATTTCTAGCGTGTTTGGTTGAAATTGGAAATTTACATTTTTCATTTTTGTCAGACGTTTGTGAATTTTTCACAATGAGCTAATTAACTCAATTAGAGCATTTCTAGCTTGTTTGATTGAACTTGGAAATTTACATTTTTCATTTTTGTCAGACGTTTGTAATATTTTCACAATAAGCTGATTAGCTCAATTAGAGCATTTCTAGCATGTTTGGTTGAAATTGGAAATTTACATTTTTCATTTTTGTCAGACGTTTGTAATATTTTCACAATAAGCTAATTAGCTCAATTAGAGCATTTCTAGCATGTTTGGTTGAAATTGGAAATTTACATTTTTCATTTTTGTCAGACGTTTGTGAATTTCTCACAATGAGCTAATTAGCTCAATTAGAGCATTTCTAGCATGTTTGGTTGAAATTGGAAATTTACATTTTTCATTTTTGTCAGACGTTTGTAATAATTTCACAATAAGCTAATTAACTCAATTAGAGCATTTCTAGCATATTTGGTTGAAATTGGAAATTTACCTTTTCCATTTTTGTCAGACGTTTGTGAAATTCTCACAATGGGATAATTAGCGCAATTAGAGCATTTCTAGCGTGTTTGGTTGAAATTGGAAATTTACATTTTTCATTTTTGTCACACGTTTGTGAATTTCTCACAATGAGCTAATTAGCTCAATTTGAGCTTTTCTAGCATGTTTGGTTGAAATTGGAAATTTACATTTTTCATTTTTGTCAGACGTTTGTAATAATTTCACAATAAGCTAATTAACTCAATTAGAGCATTTCTAGCATATTTGGTTGAAATTGGAAATTTACCTTTTCCATTTTTGTCAGACGTTTGTGAAATTCTCACAATGGGATAATTAGCGCAATTAGAGCATTTCTAGCGTGTTTGGTTGAAATTGGAAATTTACATTTTTCATTTTTGTCAGACGTTTGTGAAATTCTCACAATGGGATAATTAGCGCAATTAGAGCATTTCTAGCGTGTTTGGTTGAAATTGGAAATTTACATTTTTCATTTTTGTCAGACGTTTGTGAATTTCTCACAATGAGCTAATTAGCTCAATTAGAGCATTTCTAGCATGTTTGGTTGAAATTGGAAATTTACATTTTCCATTTTTGTCAGACGTTTGTGAAATTCTCACAATGGGATAATTAGCGCAATTAGAGCATTTCTAGCGTGTTTGGTTGAAATTGGAAATTTACATTTTTCATTTTTGTCAGACGTTTATAATATTTTCACAATAAGCTAATTAGCTCAATTAGAGCATTCTAGCTTGTTTGGTTGAAATTGGAATTTTACATTTTTCATTTTTGTCAGACGTTTGTAATCTTTTCACAATAAGCAAAATAGCTCAATTAGAGCATTTCTAGCATGTTTGGTTGAAATTGGAAATTTACATTTTTCGTTTTTGTCATACGTTTGTAAAATTCTTACAGTAGGCTTACTTGCGCAAATTGAGCATTTCTAGCGCGTTTCTGTGAAATTGGAAATTAACATTTCACATTTTTGTCAGACGTTTGTAATATTTTCACAATGAGCTAATTAGCTCAATTAGAGCATTTTTAGCATGTTTGATTGAAATTGGAAATTTACATTTTTCATTTTTGTCAGGCGTTTGTAATAATTTCACAATAAGCTAATTAACTCAATTAGAGCATTTCTAGCGTGTTTGGTTGAAATTGGAAATTTACATTTTTCATTTTTGTCAGACGTTTGTGAATTTCTCACAATGAGCTAATTAGCTCAATTAGAGCATTTCTAGCATGTTTGATTGAAATTGGAAGTTTACATTTTTCATTTTTGTCAGGCGTTTGTAATAATTTCACAATAAGCTAATTAACTCAATTAGAGCATTTCTAGCGTGTTTGGTTGAAATTGGAAATTTACATTTTTCATTTTTGTCAGACGTTTCTAATATTTTCACAATGAGCTAATTAACTCAATTAGAGCATTTCTAGCATGTTTGGTTGAAATTGGAAATTTACATTTTTCATTTTTGTCAGACGTTTGTGAATTTCTCACAATGAGCTAATTAGCTCAATTAGAGCATTTCCAGCATGTTTGGTTGAAATTGGAAATTTACATTTTTCATTTTTGTCAGACGTTTGTAATAATTTCACAATAAGCTAATTAACTCAATTAGAGCATTTCTAGCATGTTTGGTTGAAATTGGAAATTTACATTTTCCATTTTTGTCAGACGTTTGTGAAATTCTCACAATCGGATAATTAGCGCAATTAGAGCATTTCTAGCGTGTTTGGTTGAAACTGGAAATTTACATTTTTCATTTTTGTCAGACGTTCATAATATTTTCACAATAAGCTAATTAGCTCAATTAGAGCATTTCTAGCTTGTTTGGTTGAAATTGGAAATTTACATTTTTCATTTTTGTCAGACGTTTGTAATATTTTCACAATAAGCTAATTAGCTCATTTAGAGCATTTCTAGCATGTTTGGTTGAAATTGGAAATTTACATTTTTCATTTTTGTCAGACGTTTGTAATAATTTCACAATAATCTAATTAACTCATTTAGAGCATTTCTAGCATGTTTGGTTGAAATTGGAAATTTACATTTTTCATTTTTGTCAGACTTTTGTAATATTTTCACAATGAGCTAATTAGCTCAATTAGAGCATTTCTAGCATGTTTGGTTGAAATTGGAAATTTACATTTTCCATTTTTGTCAGACGTTTGTGAAATTCTCACGATGGGATAATTAGCGCAATTAGAGCATTTCTAGCGTGTTTGGTTGAAATTGGAAATTTATATTTTTCATTTTTGTCAGACGTTTGTGAATTTCTCACAATGAGCTAATTAGCTCAATTAGAGCATTTCTAGCATGTTTGGTTGATATTGGAAATTTACATTTTTCATTTTTGTCCGACGTTTGTAATAATTTCACAATAAGCTAATTAACTCAATTAGAGCATTTCTAGCATGTTTGGTTGAAATTGGAAATTTACATTTTTCATTTTTGTCAGACGTTTGTGAATTTCTCACAATGAGCTAATTAGCTCAATTAGAGCATTTCTAGCATGTTTGGTTGAAATTGGAAATTTACATTTTTCATTTTTGTCAGAGGTTCATAATATTTTCACAATAAGCTAATTAGCTCAATTAGAGCATTTCTAGCTTGTTTAGTTGAAATTGGAAATTTACATTTTTCATTTTTGTCAGACGTTTGTAATATTTTCACAATGAGCTAATTAACTCAATTAGAGCATTTCTAGCTTGTTTGATTGAACTTGGAAATTTACATTTTTCATTTTTGTCAGACGTTTGTAATATTTTCACAATAAGCTGATTAGCTCAATTAGAGCATTTCTAGCATGTTTGGTTGAAATTGGAAATTTACATTTTTCATTTTTGTCAGACGTTTGTAATATTTTCACAATAAGCTAATTAGCTCAATTAGAGCATTTCTAGCATGTTTGGTTGAAATTGGAAATTTACATTTTTCATTTTTGTCAGACGTTTGTAATATTTTCACAATAAGCTAATTAGCTCAATTAGAGCATTTCTAGCATGTTTGGTTGAAATTGGAAATTTACATTTTCCATTTTTGTCAGACGTTTGTGAAATTTTCACAATGGGATAATTAGCGCAATTAGAGCATTTCTAGCTTGTTTGGTTGAAATTGGAATTTTACATTTTTCATTTTTGTCAGACGTTTGTAATATTTTCACAATAAGCTAATTAGCTCAATTAGAGCATTTCTAGCATGTTTGGTTGAAATTGGAAATTTACATTTTTCATTTTTGTCAGACGTTTGTGAATTTCTCACAATGAGCTAATTAGCGCAATTAGAGCATTTCTAGCGTGTTTGGTTGAAATTGGAAGTTTACATTTTTCATTTTTGTCAGACGTTCATAATATTTTCACAATAAGCTAATTAGCTCAATTAGAGCATTTCTATCTTGTTTGGTTGAAATTGGAAATTAACCTTTCACATTTTTGTCAGACGTTTGTAATATTTTCACAATGAGCTAATTAGCTCAATTAGAGCATTTCTAGCATGTTTGATTGAAATTGGAAATTTACATTTTTCATTTTTGTCAGACGTTTGTAATAATTTCACAATAAGCTAATTAACTCAGTTAGAGCATTTCTAGCATGTTTGGTTGAAATTGGAAATTTACATTTTTCATTTTTGTCAGACATTTGTAATATTTTCACAATGAGCTAATTAACTCAATTGGAGCATTTCTAGCATGTTTGGTTGAAATTGGAAATTTACATTTTTCATTTTTGTCAGACGTTTGTGAATTTCTCACAATGAGCTAATTAGCTCAATTAGAGCATTTCTAGCATGTTTGGTTGAAATTGGAAATTTACATTTTTCATTTTTGTCAGACGTTTGTAATAATTTCACAATAAGCTAATTAACTCAATTAGAGCATTTCTAGCATATTTGGTTGAAATTGGAAATTTACCTTTTCCATTTTTGTCAGACGTTTGTGAAATTCTCACAATGGGATAATTAGCGCAATTAGAGCATTTCTAGCGTGTTTGGTTGAAATTGGAAATTTACATTTTTCATTTTTGTCAGACGTTTGTGAATTTCTCACAATGAGCTAATTAGCTCAATTTGAGCTTTTCTAGCATGTTTGGTTGAAATTGGAAATTTACATTTTTCATTTTTGTCAGACGTTTGTAATAATTTCACAATAAGCTAATTAACTCAATTAGAGCATTTCTAGCATATTTGGTTGAAATTGGAAATTTACCTTTTCCATTTTTGTCAGACGTTTGTGAAATTCTCACAATGGGATAATTAGCGCAATTAGAGCATTTCTAGCGTGTTTGGTTGAAATTGGAAATTTACATTTTTCATTTTTGTCAGACGTTTGTGAAATTCTCACAATGGGATAATTAGCGCAATTAGAGCATTTCTAGCGTGTTTGGTTGAAATTGGAAATTTACATTTTTCATTTTTGTCAGACGTTTGTGAATTTCTCACAATGAGCTAATTAGCTCAATTAGAGCATTTCTAGCATGTTTGGTTGAAATTGGAAATTTACATTTTCCATTTTTGTCAGACGTTTGTGAAATTCTCACAATGGGATAATTAGCGCAATTAGAGCATTTCTAGCGTGTTTGGTTGAAATTGGAAATTTACATTTTTCATTTTTGTCAGACGTTTATAATATTTTCACAATAAGCTAATTAGCTCAATTAGAGCATTCTAGCTTGTTTGGTTGAAATTGGAATTTTACATTTTTCATTTTTGTCAGACGTTTGTAATCTTTTCACAATAAGCAAAATAGCTCAATTAGAGCATTTCTAGCATGTTTGGTTGAAATTGGAAATTTACATTTTTCGTTTTTGTCATACGTTTGTAAAATTCTTACAGTAGGCTTACTTGCGCAAATTGAGCATTTCTAGCGCGTTTCTGTGAAATTGGAAATTAACATTTCACATTTTTGTCAGACGTTTGTAATATTTTCACAATGAGCTAATTAGCTCAATTAGAGCATTTTTAGCATGTTTGATTGAAATTGGAAATTTACATTTTTCATTTTTGTCAGGCGTTTGTAATAATTTCACAATAAGCTAATTAACTCAATTAGAGCATTTCTAGCGTGTTTGGTTGAAATTGGAAATTTACATTTTTCATTTTTGTCAGACGTTTGTGAATTTCTCACAATGAGCTAATTAGCTCAATTAGAGCATTTATAGCATGTTTGATTGAAATTGGAAGTTTACATTTTTCATTTTTGTCAGGCGTTTGTAATAATTTCACAATAAGCTAATTAACTCAATTAGAGCATTTCTAGCGTGTTTGGTTGAAATTGGAAATTTACATTTTTCATTTTTGTCAGACGTTTCTAATATTTTCACAATGAGCTAATTAACTCAATTAGAGCATTTCTAGCATGTTTGGTTGAAATTGGAAATTTACATTTTTCATTTTTGTCAGACGTTTGTGAATTTCTCACAATGAGCTAATTAGCTCAATTAGAGCATTTCCAGCATGTTTGGTTGAAATTAGAAATTTACATTTTTCATTTTTGTCAGACGTTTGTAATAATTTCACAATAAGCTAATTAACTCAATTAGAGCATTTCTAGCATGTTTGGTTGAAATTGGAAATTTACATTTTCCATTTTTGTCAGACGTTTGTGAAATTCTCACAATCGGATAATTAGCGCAATTAGAGCATTTCTAGCGTGTTTGGTTGAAACTGGAAATTTACATTTTTCATTTTTGTCAGACGTTCATAATATTTTCACAATAAGCTAATTAGCTCAATTAGAGCATTTCTAGCTTGTTTGGTTGAAATTGGAAATTTACATTTTTCATTTTTGTCAGACGTTTGTAATATTTTCACAATAAGCTAATTAGCTCATTTAGAGCATTTCTAGCATGTTTGGTTGAAATTGGAAATTTACATTTTTCATTTTTGTCAGACGTTTGTAATAATTTCACAATAATCTAATTAACTCATTTAGAGCATTTCTAGCATGTTTGGTTGAAATTGGAAATTTACATTTTTCATTTTTGTCAGACTTTTGTAATATTTTCACAATGAGCTAATTAGCTCAATTAGAGCATTTCTAGCATGTTTGGTTGAAATTGGAAATTTACATTTTCCATTTTTGTCAGACGTTTGTGAAATTCTCACGATGGGATAATTAGCGCAATTAGAGCATTTCTAGCGTGTTTGGTTGAAATTGGAAATTTATATTTTTCATTTTTGTCAGACGTTTGTGAATTTCTCACAATGAGCTAATTAGCTCAATTAGAGCATTTCTAGCATGTTTGGTTGATATTGGAAATTTACATTTTTCATTTTTGTCCGACGTTTGTAATAATTTCACAATAAGCTAATTAACTCAATTAGAGCATTTCTAGCATGTTTGGTTGAAATTGGAAATTTACATTTTTCATTTTTGTCAGACAATTGTGAATTTCTCACAATGAGCTAATTAGCTCAATTAGAGCATTTCTAGCATGTTTGGTTGAAATTTGAAATTTACATTTTTCATTTTTGTCAGAGGTTCATAATATTTTCACAATAAGCTAATTAGCTCAATTAGAGCATTTCTAGCTTGTTTAGTTGAAATTGGAAATTTACATTTTTCATTTTTGTCAGACGTTTGTAATATTTTCACAATGAGCTAATTAGCTCAATTAGAGCATTTCTAGCATGTTTGATTGAAATTGGAAATTAACATTTCACATTTTTGTCAGACGTTTGTAATATTTTCACAATGAGCTAATTAGCTCAATTAGAGCATTTCTAGCATGTTTGATTGAAATTGGAAATTTACATTTTTCATTTTAGTCAGGCGTTTGTAATAATTTCACAATAAGCTAATTAACCCAATTAGAGCATTTCTAGCATGTTTGGTTGAAATTGGAAATTTACATTTTTCATTTTTGTCAGACGTTTGTAATATTCTCACAATAAGCTAATTAACCCAATTAGAGCATTTCTAGCATGTTTGGTTGAAATTGGAAATTTACATTTTTCATTTTTGTCAGGCGTTTGTAATAATTTCACAATAAGCTAATTAACTCAATTAGAGCATTTCTAGCATGTTTGGTTGAAATTGGAAATTTACATTTTTCATTTTTGTCAGACGTTTGTGAATTTCTCACAATGAGCTAATTAGCTCAATTAGAGCATTTCTAGCATGTTTGGTTGAAATTGGAAATTTACATTTTTCATTTTTGTCAGACGTTTGTAATATTTTCACAATAAGCTAATTAACTCAATTAGAGCATTTCTAGCATGTTTGGTTGAAATTGGAAATTTACATTTTTCATTTTTGTAAGACGTTTGTAATATTTTCACAATAAGCTAATTAGCTCAATTAGAGCATTTCTAGCTTGTTTGGTTGAAATTGGAAATTTACATTTTTCGTTTTTGTCAGACGTTTGTAAAATTCTTACAGTAGGCATACTTGCACAAATTGAGCATTTCTAGCGCGTTTCTGTGAAATTGGAAATTAACATTTCACATTTTTGTCAGACGTTTGTAATATTTTCACAATGAGCTAATTAGCTCAATTAGAGCATTTCTAGCATGTTTGATTGAAAATGGAAATTTACATTTTTCATTTTTGTCAGGCGTTTGTAATAATTTCACAATAAGCTAATTAACTCAATTAAAGCATTTCTAGCATGTTTGGTTGAAATTGGAAATTTACATTTTTCATTTTTGTCAGACGTTTGTAATAATTTCACAATAATCTAATTAACTCATTTAGAGCATTTCTGGCATGTTTGGTTGAAATTGGAAATTTACATTTTTAATTTTTGTCAGACGTTTGTAATATTTTCACAATAAGCTAATTAGCTCAATTAGAGCATTTCTAGCCTGTTTGGTTGAAATTGGAAGCCTACATTTTCCATTTTTGTCAGACGTTTGTGAAATTCTCACAATGGGATAATTAGCGCAATTAGAGCATTTCTAGCGTGTTTGGTTGAAATTGGAAATTTACATTTTTCATTTTTGTCAGACGTTTGTGAATTTTTCACAATGAGCTAATAAGCTCAATTAGAGCATTTCTAGCATGTTTGGTTGAAATTGGAAATTTACATTTTTCATTTTTGTCAGACGTTTGTAATAAATTCACAATAAGCTAATTAACTCAATTAGAGCATTTCTCGCATGTTTGGTTGAAATTGGAAATTTACATTTTCCATTTTTGTCAGTTGTTTGTGAAATTCTCACAATGCGATAATTAGCGCAATTAGAGCATTTCTAGCGTGTTTGGTTGAAATTGGAAATTTACATTTTTCATTTTTGTCAGACGTTCATAATATTTTCACAATAAGCTAATTAGCTCAATTAGAGCATTTCTAGCTTGTTTGGTTGAAATTGGAAATTTACATTTTTCATTTTTGTCAGACGTTTGTAATATTTTCACAATAAGCTAATTAGCTCAATTAGAGCATTTCTAGCATGTTTGGTTGAAATTGGAAATTTACATTTTTCATTTTTGTCAGACGTTTGTAATA
Organism: Watersipora subatra; assembly: GCF_963576615.1. Lineage (NCBI taxonomy): Eukaryota > Metazoa > Bryozoa > Gymnolaemata > Cheilostomatida > Watersiporidae > Watersipora > Watersipora subatra. The sequence continues at coordinate 50,117 of NW_027045390.1, forward strand.
TTTTCACAATAAGCTAATTAGCTCAATTAGAGCATTTCTAGCATGTTTGGTTGAAATTGGAAATTTACATTTTCCATTTTTGTCAGACGTTTGTGAAATTTTCACAATGGGATAATTAGCGCAATTAGAGCATTTCTAGCTTGTTTGGTTGAAATTGGAAATTTACATTTTTCATTTTTGTCAGACGTTTGTAATATTTTCACAATAAGCTAATTAGCTCAATTAGAGCATTTCTAGCATGTTTGGTTGAAATTGGAAATTTACATTTTTCATTTTTGTCAGACGTTTGTGAATTTCTCACAATGAGCTAATTAGCTCAATTAGAGCATTTCTAGCATGTTTGGTTGAAATTGGAAATTTACATTTTTCATTTTTGTCAGACGTTCATAATATTTTCACAATAAGCTAATTAGCTCAATTAGAGCATTTCTAGCTTGTTTAGTTGAAATTGGAAATTTACATTTTCCATTTTTGTCAGACGTTTGTAATATTTTCACAATGAGCTAATTAGCTCAATTAGAGCATTTCTAGCATGTTTGATTGAAATTGGAAATTAACATTTCACATTTTTGTCAGACGTTTGTAATATTTTCACAATGAGCTAATTAGCTCAATTAGAGCATTTCTAGCATGTTTGATTGAAATTGGAAATTTACATTTTTCATTTTTGTCAGGCGTTTGTAATAATTTCACAATAAGCTAATTAACTCCATTAGAGCATTTCTAGCATGTTTGGTTGAAATTGGAAATTTACATTTTTCATTTTTGTCAGACGTTTGTAATATTTTCGCAATAAGCTAATTAACTCAATTAGAGCATTTCTAGCATGTTTGGTTGAAATTGGAAATTTACATTTTTCATTTTTGTCAGACGTTTGTAATATTTTCACAATAAGCTAATTAGCTCAATTAGAGCATTTCTAGCATGTTTGGTTGAAATTGGAAATTTACATTTTTCATTTTTGTCAGACGTTTGTGAAATTCTCACAATGGGATAATTAGCGCAATTAGAGCATTTCTAGCGTGTTTGGTTGAAATTGGAAATTTACATTTTTCATTTTTGTCAGACGTTCATAATATTTTCACAATAAGCTAATTAGCTCAATGAGAGCATTTCTAGCTTGTTTTGTTGAAATTGGAAATTTACATTTTTCATTTTTGTCAGACGTTTGTAATATTTTCACAATGAGCTAATTAACTCAATTAGAGCATTTCTAGCATGTTTGGTTGAAATTGGAAATTTACATTTTCCATTTTTGTCAGACGTTTGTGAAATTCTCACAATGGGATAATTAGCGCAATTAGAGCATTTCTAGCGTGTTTGGTTGAAATTGGAAATTTACATTTTTCATTTTTGTCAGACGTTTGTAATATTTTCACAATAAGCTAATTAGCTCAATTAGAGCATTTCTAGCATGTTTGGTTGAAATTGGAAGCTTACATTTTTCATTTTTGTCAGACGTTTGTAATATTTTCACAATAAGCTAATTAGCTCAATTAGAGCATTTCTAGCATGTTTGGTTGAAATTGGAAATTTACATTTTCCATTTTTGTCAGACGTTTGTGAAATTCTCACAATGGGATAATTAGCGCAATTAGAGCATTTCTAGCGTGTTTGGTTGAAATTGGAAATTTACATTTTTCATTTTTGTCAGACGTTTATAATATTTTCACAATAAGCTAATTAGCTCAATTAGAGCATTTCTAGCTTGTTTGGTTGAAATTGGAAATTTACATTTTTCATTTTTGTCAGACGTTTGTAAAATTCTTACAGTAGGCTTACTTGCGCAAATTGAGCATTTCTAGCGCGTTTCTTTGAAATTGGAAATTAACATTTCACATTTTTGTCAGACGTTTGTAATATTTTCACAATGAGCTAATTAGCTCAATTAGAGCATTTCTAGCATGTTTGATTGAAATTGGAAATTTACATTTTTCATTTTTGTCAGACGTTTGTAATATTTTCACAATAAGCTAATTAGCTCATTTAGAGCATTTCTAGCATGTTTGGTTGAAATTGGAAATTTACATTTTTCATTTTTGTCAGACGTTTGTAATAATTTCACAATAATCTAATTAACTCATTTAGAGCATTTCTAGCATGTTTGGTTGAAATTGGAAATTTACATTTTTCATTTTTGTCAGACTTTTGTAATATTTTCACAATGAGCTAATTAGCTCAATTAGAGCATTTCTAGCATGTTTGGTTGAAATTGGAAATTTACATTTTCCATTTTTGTCAGACGTTTGTGAAATTCTCACGATGGGATAATTAGCGCAATTAGAGCATTTCTAGCGTGTTTGGTTGAAATTGGAAATTTATATTTTTCATTTTTGTCAGACGTTTGTGAATTTCTCACAATGAGCTAATTAGCTCAATTAGAGCATTTCTAGCATGTTTGGTTGATATTGGAAATTTACATTTTTCATTTTTGTCCGACGTTTGTAATAATTTCACAATAAGCTAATTAACTCAATTAGAGCATTTCTAGCATGTTTGGTTGAAATTGGAAATTTACATTTTTCATTTTTGTCAGACGTTTGTGAATTTCTCACAATGAGCTAATTAGCTCAATTAGAGCATTTCTAGCATGTTTGGTTGAAATTGGAAATTTACATTTTTCATTTTTGTCAGAGGTTCATAATATTTTCACAATAAGCTAATTAGCTCAATTAGAGCATTTCTAGCTTGTTTAGTTGAAATTAGAAATTTACATTTTTCATTTTTGTCAGACGTTTGTAATATTTTCACAATGAGCTAATTAGCTCAATTAGAGCATTTCTAGCATGTTTGATTGAAATTGGAAATTAACATTTCACATTTTTGTCAGACGTTTGTAATATTTTCACAATGAGCTAATTAGCTCAATTAGAGCATTTCTAGCATGTTTGATTGAAATTGGAAATTTACATTTTTCATTTTAGTCAGGCGTTTGTAATAATTTCACAATAAGCTAATTAACCCAATTAGAGCATTTCTAGCATGTTTGGTTGAAATTGGAAATTTACATTTTTCATTTTTGTCAGACGTTTGTAATATTCTCACAATAAGCTAATTAACCCAATTAGAGCATTTCTAGCATGTTTGGTTGAAATTGGAAATTTACATTTTTCATTTTTGTCAGGCGTTTGTAATAATTTCACAATAAGCTAATTAACTCAATTAGAGCATTTCTAGCATGTTTGGTTGAAATTGGAAATTTACATTTTTCATTTTTGTCAGACGTTTGTGAATTTCTCACAATGAGCTAATTAGCTCAATTAGAGCATTTCTAGCATGTTTGGTTGAAATTGGAAATTTACATTTTTCATTTTTGTCAGACGTTTGTAATATTTTCACAATAAGCTAATTAACTCAATTAGAGCATTTCTAGCATGTTTGGTTGAAATTGGAAATTTACATTTTTCATTTTTGTAAGACGTTTGTAATATTTTCACAATAAGCTAATTAGCTCAATTAGAGCATTTCTAGCTTGTTTGGTTGAAATTGGAAATTTACATTTTTCGTTTTTGTCAGACGTTTGTAAAATTCTTACAGTAGGCATACTTGCACAAATTGAGCATTTCTAGCGCGTTTCTGTGAAATTGGAAATTAACATTTCACATTTTTGTCAGACGTTTGTAATATTTTCACAATGAGCTAATTAGCTCAATTAGAGCATTTCTAGCATGTTTGATTGAAAATGGAAATTTACATTTTTCATTTTTGTCAGGCGTTTGTAATAATTTCACAATAAGCTAATTAACTCAATTAAAGCATTTCTAGCATGTTTGGTTGAAATTGGAAATTTACATTTTTCATTTTTGTCAGACGTTTGTAATAATTTCACAATAATCTAATTAACTCATTTAGAGCATTTCTGGCATGTTTGGTTGAAATTGGAAATTTACATTTTTAATTTTTGTCAGACGTTTGTAATATTTTCACAATAAGCTAATTAGCTCAATTAGAGCATTTCTAGCCTGTTTGGTTGAAATTGGAAGCCTACATTTTCCATTTTTGTCAGACGTTTGTGAAATTCTCACAATGGGATAATTAGCGCAATTAGAGCATTTCTAGCGTGTTTGGTTGAAATTGGAAATTTACATTTTTCATTTTTGTCAGACGTTTGTGAATTTTTCACAATGAGCTAATAAGCTCAATTAGAGCATTTCTAGCATGTTTGGTTGAAATTGGAAATTTACATTTTTCATTTTTGTCAGACGTTTGTAATAAATTCACAATAAGCTAATTAACTCAATTAGAGCATTTCTAGCATGTTTGGTTGAAATTGGAAATTTACATTTTCCATTTTTGTCAGTTGTTTGTGAAATTCTCACAATGCGATAATTAGCGCAATTAGAGCATTTCTAGCGTGTTTGGTTGAAATTGGAAATTTACATTTTTCATTTTTGTCAGACGTTCATAATATTTTCACAATAAGCTAATTAGCTCAATTAGAGCATTTCTAGCTTGTTTGGTTGAAATTGGAAATTTACATTTTTCATTTTTGTCAGACGTTTGTAATATTTTCACAATAAGCTAATTAGCTCAATTAGAGCATTTCTAGCATGTTTGGTTGAAATTGGAAATTTACATTTTTCATTTTTGTCAGACGTTTGTAATATTTTCACAATAAGCTAATTAGCTCAATTAGAGCATTTCTAGCATGTTTGGTTGAAATTGGAAATTTACATTTTCCATTTTTGTCAGACGTTTGTGAAATTTTCACAATGGGATAATTAGCGCAATTAGAGCATTTCTAGCTTGTTTGGTTGAAATTGGAAATTTACATTTTTCATTTTTGTCAGACGTTTGTAATATTTTCACAATAAGCTAATTAGCTCAATTAGAGCATTTCTAGCATGTTTGGTTGAAATTGGAAATTTACATTTTTCATTTTTGTCAGACGTTTGTGAATTTCTCACAATGAGCTAATTAGCTCAATTAGAGCATTTCTAGCATGTTTGGTTGAAATTGGAAATTTACATTTTTCATTTTTGTCAGACGTTCATAATATTTTCACAATAAGCTAATTAGCTCAATTAGAGCATTTCTAGCTTGTTTAGTTGAAATTGGAAATTTACATTTTCCATTTTTGTCAGACGTTTGTAATATTTTCACAATGAGCTAATTAGCTCAATTAGAGCATTTCTAGCATGTTTGATTGAAATTGGAAATTAACATTTCACATTTTTGTCAGACGTTTGTAATATTTTCACAATGAGCTAATTAGCTCAATTAGAGCATTTCTAGCATGTTTGATTGAAATTGGAAATTTACATTTTTCATTTTTGTCAGGCGTTTGTAATAATTTCACAATAAGCTAATTAACTCCATTAGAGCATTTCTAGCATGTTTGGTTGAAATTGGAAATTTACATTTTTCATTTTTGTCAGACGTTTGTAATATTTTCGCAATAAGCTAATTAACTCAATTAGAGCATTTCTAGCATGTTTGGTTGAAATTGGAAATTTACATTTTTCATTTTTGTCAGACGTTTGTAATATTTTCACAATAAGCTAATTAGCTCAATTAGAGCATTTCTAGCATGTTTGGTTGAAATTGGAAATTTACATTTTTCATTTTTGTCAGACGTTTGTGAAATTCTCACAATGGGATAATTAGCGCAATTAGAGCATTTCTAGCGTGTTTGGTTGAAATTGGAAATTTACATTTTTCATTTTTGTCAGACGTTCATAATATTTTCACAATAAGCTAATTAGCTCAATGAGAGCATTTCTAGCTTGTTTTGTTGAAATTGGAAATTTACATTTTTCATTTTTGTCAGACGTTTGTAATATTTTCACAATGAGCTAATTAACTCAATTAGAGCATTTCTAGCATGTTTGGTTGAAATTGGAAATTTACATTTTCCATTTTTGTCAGACGTTTGTGAAATTCTCACAATGGGATAATTAGCGCAATTAGAGCATTTCTAGCGTGTTTGGTTGAAATTGGAAATTTACATTTTTCATTTTTGTCAGACGTTTGTAATATTTTCACAATAAGCTAATTAGCTCAATTAGAGCATTTCTAGCATGTTTGGTTGAAATTGGAAGCTTACATTTTTCATTTTTGTCAGACGTTTGTAATATTTTCACAATAAGCTAATTAGCTCAATTAGAGCATTTCTAGCATGTTTGGTTGAAATTGGAAATTTACATTTTCCATTTTTGTCAGACGTTTGTGAAATTCTCACAATGGGATAATTAGCGCAATTAGAGCATTTCTAGCGTGTTTGGTTGAAATTGGAAATTTACATTTTTCATTTTTGTCAGACGTTTATAATATTTTCACAATAAGCTAATTAGCTCAATTAGAGCATTTCTAGCTTGTTTGGTTGAAATTGGAAATTTACATTTTTCATTTTTGTCAGACGTTTGTAAAATTCTTACAGTAGGCTTACTTGCGCAAATTGAGCATTTCTAGCGCGTTTCTTTGAAATTGGAAATTAACATTTCACATTTTTGTCAGACGTTTGTAATATTTTCACAATGAGCTAATTAGCTCAATTAGAGCATTTCTAGCATGTTTGGTTGAAATTGGAAATTTACATTTTTCGTTTTTGTCAGACGTTTGTAAAATTCTCACAATGGGATAATTAGCGCAATCAGAGCATTTCTAGCGTGTTTGGTTGAAATTGGAAATTTACATTTTTCATTTTTGTCAGACGTTCATAATACTTTCACAATAAGCTAATTAGCTCAATTAGAGCATTTCTAGCTTGTTTGGTTGAAATTGGAAATTTACATTTTTCATTTTTGTCAGACGTTTGTAATATTTTCACAATGAGCTAATTAACTCAATTAGAGCATTTCTAGCATGTTTGGTTGAAATTGGAAGCTTACATTTTCCATTTTTGTCAGACGTTTGTGAAATTCTCACAATGGGATAGTTAGCGCAATTAGAGCATTTCTAGCGTGTTTGGTTGAAATTGCAAATTTACATTTTTCATTTTTGTGAGTCGTTTGTGAATTTCTCACAATGAGCTAATTAGCTCAATTAGAGCATTTCTAGCATGTTTGGTTGAAATTGGAAATTTACATTTTTCATTTTTGTCAGACGTTTGTAATAATTTCACAATAAGCTAATTAACTCAATTAGAGCATTTCTAGCATGTTTGGTTGAAATTGGAAATTTACATTTTCCATTTTTGTCAGACGTTTGTGAAATTCTCACAATGGGATAATTAGCGCAATTAGAGCATTTCTAGCGTGTTTGGTTGAAATTGGAAATTTACATTTTTCATTTTTGTCAGACGTTCTTAATACTTTCACAATAAGCTAATTAGCTCAATTAGAGCATTTCTAGCTTGTTTGGTTGAAATTGGAAATTTACATTTTTCATTTTTGTCAGACGTTTGTAATATTTTCACAATAAGCTAATTAGCTCAATTAGAGCATTTCTAGCATGTTTGGTTGAAATTGGAAATTTACATTTTCCTTTTTTGTCAGACGTTTGTGAAATTCTCGCAATGGGATAATTAGCGCAATTAGAGCATTTCTAGCGTGTTTGGTTGAAATTGGAAACTTACATTTTTCATTTTTGTCAGACGTTTATAATATTTTCACAATAAGCTAATTAGCTCAATTAGAGCATTTCTAGCTTGTTTGGTTGAAATTGGAAAATTACATTTTTCGTTTTTGTCAGACGTTTGTAAAATTCTTACAGTAGGCTTACTTGCGCAAATTGAGCATTTCTAGCGCGTTTCTTTGAAATTGGAAATTAACATTTCACATTTTTGTCAGACGTCTGTAATATTTTCACAATGAGCTAATTAGCTCAATTAGAGCGTTTCTAGCATGTTTGATTGAAATTGGAAATTTACATTTTTCATTTTTGTCAGGCGTTTGTAATAATTTCACAATGAGCTAATTAGCTGAATTAGAGCATTTCTAGCATGTTTGGTTGAAATTGGAAATTTACATTTTTCACTTTTGTCAGACGTTTGTAATATTCTCAGAATAAGCTAATTAGCTGAAATAGAGCATTTCTAGCATGTTTGGTTGAAATTGGAAATTTACATTTTTCACTTTTGTCAGACGTCTGTAATAATTTCACAATAAGCTAATTAACTCAATTAGAGCATTTCTAGCATGTTTGGTTGAAATTGGAAATTTACATTTTTCATTTTTGTCAGACGTTTGTAATAATTTCACAATAAGCTAATTAACTCAATTAGAGCATTTCTAGCATGTTTGGTTGAAATTGGAAATTTACATTTTTCATTTTTGTCAGACGTTTGTAATAATTTCACAATAAGCTAATTAACTCAATTAGAGCATTTCTAGCATGTTTGGTTGAAATTGGAAATTTACATTTTTCATTTTTGTCAGACGTTTGTAATGTTTTCACAATAAGCTAATTAGCTCAATTAGAGCATTTCTAGCATGTTTGGTTGAAATTGGAAATTTACATTTTCCTTTTTTGTCAGACGTTTGTGAAATTCTCACAATGGGATAATTAGCGCAATTAGAGCATTTCTAGCGTGTTTGGTTGAAATTGGAAATTTACATTTTTCATTTTTGTCAGACGTTTTTAATATTTTCACAATAAGCTAATTAGCTCAATTAGAGCATTTCTAGCTTGATTGGTTGAAATTGGAAAATTACATTTTTCGTTTTTGTCAGACGTTTGTAAAATTCTTACAGTAGGTTTACTTGCGCAAATTGAGCATTTCTAGCGTGTTTGGTTGAAATTGGAAATTTACATTTTTCATTTTTGTCAGACGTTTTTAATATTTTCACAATAAGCTAATTAGCTCAATTAGAGCATTTCTAGCTTGAATGATTGAAATTGGAAATTTACATTTTTCATTTTTGTCAGGCGTTTGTAATAATTTCAGAATAAGCTAATTAAATCAATTAGAGCATTTCTAGCATGTTGGGTTGAAATTGGAAATTTACAATTTTCATTTTTGTCAGACGTTTGTAATATTTTCACAATGAGCTAATTAACTCAATTAGAGCATTTCTAGCATGTTTGGTTGAAACTGGAAATTTACATTTTTCATTTTTGTCAGACATTTGTGAATTTCTCACAATGAGCTAATTAGCTCAATTAGAGCATTTCTAGCATGTTTGGTTGAAATTGGAAATTTACATTTTTCATTTTTGTCAGACGTTTGTAATAATTTCACAATAAGCTAATTAACTCAATTAGAGCATTTCTAGCATGTTTGGTTGAAATTGGAAATTTACATTTTCCATTTTTGTCAGACGTTTGTGAAATTCTCACAATGGGATATTTAGCGCAATTAGAGCATTTCTAGCGTGTTTGGTTGAAATTGGAAATTTACATTTTTCATTTTTGTCAGACGTTTGTAATATTTTCACAATAAGCTAATTAGCTCAATTAGAGCATTTCTAGCATGTTTGGTTGAAATTGGAAATTTACATTTTCCATTTTTGTCAGACGTTTGTGAAATTCTCACAAAGGGATATTTAGCGCAATTAGAGCATTTCTAGCGTGTTTGGTTGAAATTGGAAATTTACATTTTTCATTTTTGTCAGACGTTTGTAATAATTTCACAATGAGCTAATTAACTCAATTAGAGCATTTCTAGCTTGTTTGGTTGAAATTGGAAATTTACATTTTTCATTTTTGTCAGACGTTTGTAATATTTTCACAATAAGCTAATTAGCTCAATTAGAGCATTTCTAGCATGTTTGGTTGAAATTGGAAATTTACATTTTCCATTTTTGTCAGACGTTTGTGAAATTCTCACAATGGGATAATTAGCGCAATTAGAGCATTTCTAGCGTGTTTGGTTGAAATTGGAAATTTACATTTTTCATTTTTGTCAGTCGTTTGTGAATTTCTCACAATGAGCTAATTAGCTCAATTAGAGCATTTCTAGCATGTTTGGTTGAAATTGGAAATTTACATTTTTCATTTTTGTCAGACGTTTGTAATAATTTCACAATAAGCTAATTAACTCAATCAGAGCATTTCTAGCATGTTTGGTTGAAATTGGAAATTTACATTTTCCATTTTTGTCAGACGTTTGTAATATTTTCGTAATGAGCTAATTAACTCAATTAGAGCATTTCTAGCATGTTTGGTTGAAATTGGAAATTTACATTTTTCATTTTTGTCAGACGTTTGTAATATTTTCACAATAAGCTAATTAACTCAATTAGAGCATTTCTAGCATGTTTGGTTGAAATTGGAAATTTACATTTTCCATTTTTGTCAGACATTTGTGAAATTCTCACAATGGGATAATTAGCGCAATTAGAGCATTTCTTGCGTGTTTGGTTGAAATTGGAAATTTACATTTTTCATTTTTGTCAGACGTTCATAATATTTTCACAATAAGCTAATTAGCTCAATTAGAGCATTTCTAGCATTTTTGGTTGAAATTGGAAATTTACATTTTTCATTTTTGTAAGACGTTTGTAATATTTTCACAATAAGCTAATTAGCTCAATTAGAGCATTTCTAGCTTGTTTGGTTGAAATTGGAAATTTACATTTTTCGTTTTTGTCAGACGTTTGTAAAATTCTTACAGTAGGCATACTTGCACAAATTGAGCATTTCTAGCGCGTTTCTGTGAAATTGGAAATTAACATTTCACATTTTTGTCAGACGTTTGTAATATTTTCACAATGAGCTAATTAGCTCAATTAGAGCATTTCTAGCATGTTTGATTGAAAATGGAAATTTACATTTTTCATTTTTGTCAGGCGTTTGTAATAATTTCACAATAAGCTAATTAACTCAATTAGAGCATTTCTAGCATGTTTGGTTGAAATTGGAAATTTACATTTTTCATTTTTGTCAGACGTTTGTAATAATTTCACAATGAGCTAATTAACTCATTTAGAGCATTTCTGGCATGTTTGGTTGAAATTGGAAATTTACATTTTTCATTTTTGTCAGACGTTTGTAATATTTTCACAATAAGCTAATTAGCTCAATTAGAGCATTTCTAGCCTGTTTGGTTGAAATTGGAAGCTTACATTTTCCATTTTTGTCAGACGTTTGTGAAATTCTCACAATGGGATAATTAGCGCAATTAGAGCATTTCTAGCGTGTTTGGTTGAAATTGGAAATTTACATTTTTCATTTTTGTCAGACGTTTGTGAATTTTTCACAATGAGCTAATAAGCTCAATTAGAGCATTTCTAGCATGTTTGGTTGAAATTGGAAATTTACATTTTTCATTTTTGTCAGACGTTTGTAATAAATTCACAATAAGCTAATTAACTCAATTAGAGCATTTCTAGCATGTTTGGTTGAAATTGGAAATTTACATTTTCCATTTTTGTCAGTTGTTTGTGAAATTCTCACAATGGGATAATTAGCGCAATTAGAGCATTTCTAGCGTGTTTGGTTGAAATTGGAAATTTACATTTTTCATTTTTGTCAGACGTTCATAATATTTTCACAATAAGCTAATTAGCTCAATTAGAGCATTTCTAGCTTGTTTGGTTGAAATTGGAAATTTACATTTTTCATTTTTGTCAGACGTTTGTAATATTTTCACAATGAGCTAATTAACTCAATTAGAGCATTTCTAGCTTGTTTGGTTGACATTGGAAATTTACATTTTTCATTTTTGTCAGACGTTTGTAATATTTTCACAATAAGCTGATTAGCTCAATTAGAGCATTTCTAGCATGTTTGGTTGAAATTGGAAATTTACATTTTTCATTTTTGTCAGACGTTCATAATATTTTCACAATAAGCTAATTAGCTCAATTAGAGCATTTCTAGCTTGTTTAGTTGAAATTGGAAATTTACATTTTTCATTTTTGTCAGACGTTTGTAATATTTTCACAATGAGCTAATTAGCTCAATTAGAGCATTTCTAGCATGTTTGATTGAAATTGGAAATTTACATTTTTCATTTTTGTCAGGCGTTTGTAATAATTTCACAATAAGCTAATTAACTCCATTAGAGCATTTCTAGCATGTTTGGTTGAAATTGGAAATTTACATTTTTCATTTTTGTCAGACGTTTGTAATATTTTCGCAATAAGCTAATTAACTCAATTAGAGCATTTCTAGCATGTTTGATTGAAATTGGAAATTTACATTTTTCATTTTTGTCAGACGTTTGTAATATTTTCACAATAAGCTAATTAGCTCAATTAGAGCATTTCTAGCATGTTTGGTTGAAATTGGAAATTTACATTTTTCATTTTTGTCAGACGTTTGTGAAATTCTCACAATGGGATAATTAGCGCAATTAGAGCATTTCTAGCGTGTTTGGTTGAAATTGGAAATTTACATTTTTCATTTTTGTCAGACGTTCATAATATTTTCACAATAAGCTAATTAGCTCAATGAGAGCATTTCTAGCTTGTTTTGTTGAAATTGGAAATTTACATTTTTCATTTTTGTCAGACGTTTGTAATATTTTCACAATGAGCTAATTAACTCAATTAGAGCATTTCTAGCATGTTTGGTTGAAATTGGAAATTTACATTTTCCATTTTTGTCAGACGTTTGTGAAATTCTCACAATGGGATAATTAGCGCAATTAGAGCATTTCTAGCGTGTTTGGTTGAAATTGGAAATTTACATTTTTCATTTTTGTCAGACGTTTATAATATTTTCACAATAAGCTAATTAGCTCAATTAGAGCATTTCTAGCTTGTTTGGTTGAAATTGGAAAATTACATTTTTCGTTTTTGTCAGACGTTTGTAAAATTCTTACAGTAGGCTTACTTGCGCAAATTGAGCATTTCTAGCGCGTTTCTTTGAAATTGGAAATTAACATTTCACATTTTTGTCAGACGTCTGTAATATTTTCACAATGAGCTAATTAGCTCAATTAGAGCGTTTCTAGCATCTTTGATTGAAATTGGAAATTTACATTTTTCATTTTTGTCAGGCGTTTGTAATAATTTCACAATGAGCTAATTAGCTGAATTAGAGCATTTCTAGCATGTTTGGTTGAAATTGGAAATTTACATTTTTCACTTTTGTCAGACGTTTGTAATATTCTCAGAATAAGCTAATTAGCTGAATTAGAGCATTTCTAGCATGTTTGGTTGAAATTGGAAATTTACATTTTTCACTTTTGTCAGACGTTTGTAATAATTTCACAATAAGCTAATTAACTCAATTAGAGCATTTCTAGCATGTTTGGTTGAAATTGGAAATTTACATTTTTCATTTTTGTCAGACGTTTGTAATAATTTCACAATAAGCTAATTAACTCAATTAGAGCATTTCTAGCATGTTTGGTTGAAATTGGAAATTTACATTTTTCATTTTTGTCAGACGTTTGTAATAATTTCACAATAAGCTAATTAACTCAATTAGAGCATTTCTAGCATGTTTGGTTGAAATTGGAAATTTACATTTTTCATTTTTGTCAGACGTTTGTAATGTTTTCACAATAAGCTAATTAGCTCAATTAGAGCATTTCTAGCATGTTTAGTTGAAATTGGAAATTTACATTTTCCTTTTTTGTCAGACGTTTGTGAAATTCTCACAATGGGATAATTAGCGCAATTAGAGCATTTCTAGCGTGTTTGGTTGAAATTGGAAATTTACATTTTTCATTTTTGTCAGACGTTTTTAATATTTTCACAATAAGCTAATTAGCTCAATTAGAGCATTTCTAGCTTGATTGGTTGAAATTGGAAAATTACATTTTTCGTTTTTGTCAGACGTTTGTAAAATTCTTACAGTAGGCTTACTTGCGCAAATTGAGCATTTCTAGCGTGTTTGGTTGAAATTGGAAATTTACATTTTTCATTTTTGTCAGACGTTTTTAATATTTTCACAATAAGCTAATTAGCGCAATTAGAGCATTTCTAGCGTGTTTGGTTGAAATTGGAAATTTACATTTTTCATTTTTGTCAGGCGTTTGTAATAATTTCACAATAAGCTAATTAACTCAATTAGAGCATTTCTAGCATGTTGGGTTGAAATTGGAAATTTACAATTTTCATTTTTGTCAGACGTTTGTAATAATTTCACAATAAGCTAATTAACTCAATTAGAGCATTTCTAGCATGTTTGGTTGAAATTGGAAATTTACATTTTCCATTTTTGTCAGACGTTTGTGAAATTCTCACAATGGGATATTTAGCGCAATTAGAGCATTTCTAGCGTGTTTGGTTGAAATTGGAAATTTACATTTTTCATTTTTGTCAGACGTTTGTAATATTTTCACAATAAGCTAATTAGCTCAATTAGAGCATTTCTAGCATGTTTGGTTGAAATTGGAAATTTACATTTTCTATTTTTGTCAGACGTTTGTGAAATTCTCACAATGGGATATTTAGCGCAATTAGAGCATTTCTAGCGTGTTTGGTTGAAATTGGAAATTTACATTTTTCATTTTTGTCAGACGTTTGTAATAATTTCACAATGAGCTAATTAACTCAATTAGAGCATTTCTAGCATGTTTGGTTGAAACTGGAAATTTACATTTTTCATTTTTGTCAGACATTTGTGAATTTCTCACAATGAGCTAATTAGCTCAATTAGAGCATTTCTAGCATGTTTGGTTGAAATTGGAAATTTACATTTTTCATTTTTGTCAGACGTTTGTAATAATTTCACAATAAGCTAATTAACTCAATTAGAGCATTTCTAGCATGTTTGGTTGAAATTGGAAATTTACATTTTCCATTTTTGTCAGACGTTTGTGAAATTCTCACAATGGGATATTTAGCGCAATTAGAGCATTTCTAGCGTGTTTGGTTGAAATTGGAAATTTACATTTTTCATTTTTGTCAGACGTTTGTAATATTTTCACAATAAGCTAATTAGCTCAATTAGAGCATTTCTAGCATGTTTGGTTGAAATTGGAAATTTACATTTTTCATTTTTGTCAGACGTTTGTAATATTTTCACAATAAGCTAATTAGCTCAATTAGAGCATTTCTAGCATGTTTGGTTGAAATTGGAAATTTACAATTTCCATTTTTGTCAGACGTTTGTGAAATTTTCACAATGGGATAATTAGCGCAATTAGAGCATTTCTAGCTTGTTTGGTTGAAATTGGAAATTTACATTTTTCATTTTCGTCAGACGTTTGTAATATTTTCACAATAAGCTAATTAGCTCAATTAGAGCATTTCTAGCATGTTTGGTTGAAATTGGAAATTTACATTTTTCATTTTTGTCAGACGTTTGTGAATTTCTCACAATGAGCTAATTAGCTCAATTAGAGCATTTCTAGCATGTTTGGTTGAAATTGGAAATTTACATTTTTCATTTTTGTCAGACGTTCATAATATTTTCACAATAAGCTAATTAGCTCAATTAGAGCATTTCTAGCTTGTTTAGTTGAAATTTGAAATTTACATTTTTCATTTTTGTCAGACGTTTGTAATATTTTCACAATGAGCTAATTAGCTCAATTAGAGCATTTCTAGCATGTTTGATTGAAATTGGAAATTAACATTTCACATTTTTGTCAGACGTTTGTAATATTTTCACAATGAGCTAATTAGCTCAATTAGAGCATTTCTAGCATGTTTGATTGAAATCGGAAATTTACATTTTTCATTTTTGTCAGGCGTTTGTAATAATTTCACAATAAGCTAATTAACTCCATTAGAGCATTTCTAGCATGTTTGGTTGAAATTGGAAATTTACATTTTTCATTTTTGTCAGACGTTTGTAATATTTTCGCAATAAGCTAATTAACTCAATTAGAGCATTTCTAGCATGTTTGGTTGAAATTGGAAATTTACATTTTTCATTTTTGTCAGACGTTTGTAATATTTTCACAATAAGCTAATTAGCTCAATTAGAGCATTTCTAGCATGTTTGGTTGAAATTGGAAATTTACCTTTTTCATTTTTGTCAGACGTTTGTGAAATTCTCACAATGGGATAATTAGCGCAATTAGAGCATTTCTAGCGTGTTTGGTTGAAATTGGAAATTTACATTTTTCATTTTTGTCAGACGTTCATAATATTTTCACAATAAGCTAATTAGCTCAATGAGAGCATTTCTAGCTTGTTTTGTTGAAATTGGAAATTTACATTTTTCATTTTTGTCAGACGTTTGTAATATTTTCACAATGAGCTAATTAACTCAATTAGAGCATTTCTAGCATGTTTGGTTGAAATTGGAAATTTACATTTTCCATTTTTGTCAGACGTTTGTGAAATTCTCACAATGGGATAATTAGCGCAATTAGAGCATTTCTAGCGTGTTTGGTTGAAATTGGAAATTTACATTTTTCATTTTTGTCAGACGTTTGTAATATTTTCACAATAAGCTAATTAACTCAATTAGAGCATTTCTAGCATGTTTGGTTGAAATTGGAAGCTTACATTTTTCATTTTTGTCAGACGTTTGTAATATTTTCACAATAAGCTAATTAGCTCAATTAGAGCATTTCTAGCATGTTTGGTTGAAATTGGAAATTTACATTTTCCATTTTTGTCAGACGTTTGTGAAATTCTCACAATGGGATAATTAGCGCAATTAGAGCATTTCTAGCGTGTTTGGTTGAAATTGGAAATTTACATTTTTCATTTTTGTCAGACGTTTATAATATTTTCACAATAAGCTAATTAGCTCAATTAGAGCATTTCTAGCTTGTTTGGTTGGAATTGGAAATTTACATTTTTCATTTTTGTCAGACGTTTGTAAAATTCTTACAGTTGACTTACTTGCGCAAATTGAGCATTTCTAGCGCGTTTCTTTGAAATTGGAAATTAACATTTCACATTTTTGTCAGACGTTTGTAATATTTTCACAATGAGCTAATTAGCTCAATTAGAGCATTTCTAGCATGTTTGATTGAAATTGGAAATTTACATTTTTCATTTTTGTCAGGCGTTTGTAATAATTTCACAATAAGCTAATTAACTCAATTAGAGCATTTCTAGCATGTTTGGTTGAAATTGGAAAATTACATTTTTCATTTTTGTCAGACGTTTGTAATAATTTCACAATAAGCTAATTAACTCAATTAGAGCATTTCTAGCATGTTTGGTTGAAATTGGAAATTTACATTTTTCATTTTTGTCAGACGTTTGTAATGTTTTCACAATAAGCTAATTAGCTCAATTAGAGCATTTCTAGCATGTTTGGTTGAAATTGGAAATTTACATTTTCCTTTTTTGTCAGACGTTTGTAAAATTCTCACAATGGGATAATTAGCGCAATTAGAGCATTTCTAGCGCGTTTGGTTGAAATTGGAAATTTACATTTTTCATTTTTGTCAGACGTTTATAATATTTTCACAATAAGCTAATTAGCTCAATTAGAGCATTTCTAGCTTGTTTGGTTGAAATTGGAAATTTACATTTTTCGTTTTTGTCAGACGTTTGTAAAATTCTCACAATGGGATAATTAGCGCAATTAGAGCATTTCTAGCGTGTTTGGTTGAAATTGGAAATTTACATTTTTCATTTTTGTCAGACGTTCATAATACTTTCACAATAAGCTAATTAGCTCAATTAGAGCATTTCTAGCTTGTTTGGTTGAAATTGGAAATTTACATTTTTCATTTTTGTCAGACGTTTGTAATATTTTCACAATGAGCTAATTAACTCAATTAGAGCATTTCTAGCATGTTTGGTTGAAATTGGAAATTTACATTTTTCATTTTTGTCAGACGTTTGTAATAATTTCACAATAAGCTAATTAACTCAATTAGAGCATTTCTAGCATGTTTGGTTGAAATTGGAAACTTACATTTTCCATTTTTGTCAGACGTTTGTGAAATTCTCACAATGGGATAATTAGCGCAATTAGAGCATTTCTAGCGTGTTTGGTTGAAATTGGAAATTTACATTTTTCATTTTTGTCAGACGTTTGTAATATTTTCACAATGAGCTAATTAACTCAATTAGAGCATTTCTAGCATGTTTGGTTGAAATTGGAAATTTACATTTTTCATTTTTGTCAGACGTTTGTAATAATTTCACAATAAGCTAATTAACTCAATTAGAGCATTTCTAGCATGTTTGGTTGAAATTGGAAATTTACATTTTTCATTTTTGTCAGACGTTTGTAATAATTTCACAATAAGCTAATTAACTCATTTAGAGCATTTCTAGCATGTTTGGTTGAAATTGGAAATTTACATTTTTCATTTTTGTCAGACGTTCGTAATATTTTCACAATAAGCTAATTAGCTCAATTAGAGCATTTCTAGCATGTTTGGTTGAAATTGGAAGCTTACATTTTCCATTTTTGTCAGACGTTTGTGAAATTCTCACATTGGGATAATTAGCGCAATTAGAGCATTTCTAGCGTGTTTGGTTGAAATTGGAAATTTACATTTTTCATTTTTGTGAGTCGTTTGTGAATTTCTCACAATGAGCTAATTAGCTCAATTAGAGCATTTCTAGCTTGTTTGGTTGAAATTGGAAACTTACATTTTTCATTTTTGTCAGACGTTTCTAATAATTTCACAATAAGCTAATTAACTCAATTAGAGCATTTCTAGCATGTTTGGTTGAAATTGGAAATTTACATTTTCCATTTTTGTCAGACGTTTGTGAAATTCTCACAATGGGATAATTAGCGCAATTAGAGCATTTCTAGCGTGTTTGGTTGAAATTGGAAATTTACATTTTTCATTTTTGTCAGACGTTCTTAATACTTTCACAATAAGCTAATTAGCTCAATTAGAGCATTTCTAGCTTGTTTGGTTGAAATTGGAAATTTACATTTTTCATTTTTGTCAGACGTTTGTAATATTTTCACAATAAGCTAATTAGCTCAATTAGAGCATTTCTAGCATGTTTGGTTGAAATTGGAAATTTACATTTTCCTTTTTTGTCAGACGTTTGTGAAATTCTCGCAATGGGATAATTAGCGCAATTAGAGCATTTCTAGCGTGTTTGGTTGAAATTGGAAATTTACATTTTTCATTTTTGTCAGACGTTTATAATATTTTCACAATAAGCTAATTAGCTCAATTAGAGCATTTCTAGCTTGTTTGGTTGAAATTGGAAAATTACATTTTTCGTTTTTGTCAGACGTTTGTAAAATTCTTACAGTAGGCTTACTTGCGCAAATTGAGCATTTCTAGCGCGTTTCTTTGAAATTGGAAATTAACATTTCACATTTTTGTCAGACGTCTGTAATATTTTCACAATGAGCTAATTAGCTCAATTAGAGCGTTTCTAGCATGTTTGATTGAAATTGGAAATTTACATTTTTCATTTTTGTCAGGCGTTTGTAATAATTTCACAATGAGCTAATTAGCTGAATTAGAGCATTTCTAGCATGTTTGGTTGAAATTGGAAATTTACATTTTTCACTTTTGTCAGACGTTTGTAATATTCTCAGAATAAGCTAATTAGCTGAATTAGAGCATTTCTAGCATGTTTGGTTGAAATTGGAAATTTACATTTTTCACTTTTGTCAGACGTTTGTAATAATTTCACAATAAGCTAATTAACTCAATTAGAGCATTTCTAGCATGTTTGGTTGAAATTGGAAATTTACATTTTTCATTTTTGTCAGACGTTTGTAATAATTTCACAATAAGCTAATTAACTCAATTAGAGCATTTCTAGCATGTTTGGTTGAAATTGGAAATTTACATTTTTCATTTTTGTCAGACGTTTGTAATAATTTCACAATAAGCTAATTAACTCAATTAGAGCATTTCTAGCATGTTTGGTTGAAATTGGAAATTTACATTTTTCATTTTTGTCAGACGTTTGTAATGTTTTCACAATAAGCTAATTAGATCAATTAGAGCATTTCTAGCATGTTTAGTTGAAATTGGAAATTTACATTTTCCTTTTTTGTCAGACGTTTGTGAAATTCTCACAATGGGATAATTAGCGCAATTAGAGCATTTCTAGCGTGTTTGGTTGAAATTGGAAATTTACATTTTTCATTTTTGTCAGACGTTTTTAATATTTTCACAATAAGCTAATTAGCTCAATTAGAGCATTTCTAGCTTGATTGGTTGAAATTGGAAAATTACATTTTTCGTTTTTGTCAGACGTTTGTAAAATTCTTACAGTAGGCTTACTTGCGCAAATTGAGCATTTCTAGCGTGTTTGGTTGAAATTGGAAATTTACATTTTTCATTTTTGTCAGACGTTTTTAATATTTTCACAATAAGCTAATTAGCGCAATTAGAGCATTTCTAGCGTGTTTGGTTGAAATTGGAAATTTACATTTTTCATTTTTGTCAGGCGTTTGTAATAATTTCACAATAAGCTAATTAACTCAATTAGAGCATTTCTAGCATGTTGGGTTGAAATTGGAAATTTACAATTTTCATTTTTGTCAGACGTTTGTAATATTTTCACAATGAGCTAATTAACTCAATTAGAGCATTTCTAGCATGTTTGGTTGAAACTGGAAATTTACATTTTTCATTTTTGTCAGACATTTGTGAATTTCTCACAATGAGCTAATTAGCTCAATTAGAGCATTTCTAGCATGTTTGGTTGAAATTGGAAATTTACATTTTTCATTTTTGTCAGACGTTTGTAATAATTTCACAATAAGCTAATTAACTCAATTAGAGCATTTCTAGCATGTTTGGTTGAAATTGGAAATTTACATTTTCCATTTTTGTCAGACGTTTGTGAAATTCTCACAATGGGATATTTAGCGCAATTAGAGCATTTCTAGCATGTTTGGTTGAAATTGGAAATTTACATTTTTCATTTTTGTCAGACGTTTGTAATATTTTCACAATAAGCTAATTAGCTCAATTAGAGCATTTCTAGCATGTTTGGTTGAAATTGGAAATTTACATTTTCTATTTTTGTCAGACGTTTGTGAAATTCTCACAATGGGATATTTAGCGCAATTAGAGCATTTCTAGCGTGTTTGGTTGAAATTGGAAATTTACATTTTTCATTTTTGTCAGACGTTTGTAATAATTTCACAATGAGCTAATTAACTCAATTAGAGCATTTCTAGCATGTTTGGTTGAAACTGGAAATTTACATTTTTCATTTTTGTCAGACATTTGTGAATTTCTCACAATGAGCTAATTAGCTCAATTAGAGCATTTCTAGCATGTTTGGTTGAAATTGGAAATTTACATTTTTCATTTTTGTCAGACGTTTGTAATAATTTCACAATAAGCTAATTAACTCAATTAGAGCATTTCTAGCATGTTTGGTTGAAATTGGAAATTTACATTTTCCATTTTTGTCAGACGTTTGTGAAATTCTCACAATGGGATATTTAGCGCAATTAGAGCATTTCTAGCGTGTTTGGTTGAAATTGGAAATTTACATTTTTCATTTTTGTCAGACGTTTGTAATATTTTCACAATAAGCTAATTAGCTCAATTAGAGCATTTCTAGCATGTTTGGTTGAAATTGGAAATTTACATTTTCTATTTTTGTCAGACGTTTGTGAAATTCTCACAATGGGATATTTAGCGCAATTAGAGCATTTCTAGCGTGTTTGGTTGAAATTGGAAATTTACATTTTCCATTTTTGTCAGACGTTTGTGAAATTCTCACAATGGGATAATTAGCGCAATTAGAGCATTTCTAGCGTGTTTGGTTGAAATTGGAAATTTACATTTTTCATTTTTGTCAGTCGTTTGTGAATTTCTCACAATGAGCTAATTAGCTCAATTAGAGCATTTCTAGCATGTTTGGTTGAAATTGGAAATTTACATTTTTCATTTTTGTCAGACGTTTGTAATAATTTCACAATAAGCTAATTGACTCAATCAGAGCATTTCTAGCATGTTTGGTTGAAATTGGAAATTTACATTTTCCATTTTTGTCAGACGTTTGTAATATTTTCGTAATGAGCTAATTAACTCAATTAGAGCATTTCTAGCATGTTTGGTTGAAATTGGAAATTTACATTTTTCATTTTTGTCAGACGTTTGTAATAATTTCACAATAAGCTAATTAACTCAATTAGAGCATTTCTAGCATGTTTGGTTGAAATTGGAAATTTACCTTTTTCATTTTTGTCAGACGTTTGTAATATTTTCACAATAAGCTAATTAGCTCAATTAGAGCATTTCTAGCATGTTTGGTTGAAATTGGAATTTTACATTTTTCATTCTTGTCAGACGTTTGTAATATTTTCACAATAAGCTAATTAGCTCAATTAGAGCATTTCTAGCATGTTTGGTTGAAATTGGAAATTTACATTTTCCATTTTTGTCAGACGTTTGTGAAATTCTCACAATGGGATAATTAGCGCAATTAGAGCATTTCTAGCGTGTTTGGTTGAAATTGGAAATTTACATTTTTCATTTTTGTCAGACGTTTGTAATATTTTCACAATGAGCTAATTAGCTCAATTAGAGCATTTCTAGCATGTTTGATTGAAATTGGAAATTTACATTTTTCGTTTTTGTCAGACGTTTGTAAAATTCTTACAGTAGGCTTACTTGCGCAAATTGAGCATTTCTAGCGCGTTTCTGTGAAATTGGAAATTAACATTTCACATTTTTGTCAGACGTTTGTGAAATTCTCACAATGGGATAATTAGCGCAATTAGAGCATTTCTAGCGTGTTTGGTTGAAATTGGAAATTTACATTTTTCATTTTTGTCAGACGTTTATAATATTTTCACAATAAGCTAATTAGCTCAATTAGAGCATTTCTAGCATGTTTGGTTGAAATTGGAAATTTACATTTTTCATTTTTGTCAGACGTTTGTAATAATTTCACAATAAGCCAATTAACTCATTTAGAGCAGTTCTAGCATGTTTGGTTGAAATTGGAAATTTACATTTTTCATTTTTGTCAGACGTTTGTAATATTTTCACAATAAGCTAATTAGCTCAATTAGAGCATTTCTAGCATGTTTAGTTGAAATTGGAACTTTACATTTTCCATTTTTGTCAGACGTTTGTGAAATTCTCACAATGGGATAATTAGCGCAATTAGAGCATTTCTAGCGTGTTTGGTTGAAATTGGAAATTTACATTTTTCATTTTTGTCAGTCGTTTGTGAATTTCTCACAATGAGCTAATTAGCTCAATTAGAGCATTTCTAGCATGTTTGGTTGAAATTGGAAATTTACATTTTTCATTTTTGTCAGACGTTTGTAATAATTTCACAATAAGCTAATTAACTCAATCAGAGCATTTCTAGCATGTTTGGTTGAAATTGGAAATTTACATTTTCCATTTTTGTCAGACGTTTGTAATATTTTCGTAATGAGCTAATTAACTCAATTAGAGCATTTCTAGCATGTTTGGTTGAAATTGGAAATTTACATTTTTCAGTTTTGTCAGACGTTTGTAATATTTTCACAATGAGCTAATTAGCTCAATTAGAGCATTTCTAGCATGTTTGATTGAAATTGGAAATTTACATTTTTCATTTTTGTCAGGCGTTTGTAATATTTTCACAATGAACTAATTAACTCAATTAGAGCATTTCTAGCATGTTGGGTTGAAATTGGAAATTTACATTTTTCATTTTTGTCAAACGTTTGTAATATTTTCACAATGAGCTAATTAACTCAATTAGAGCATTTCTAGCATGTTTGGTTGAAATTGGAAATTTACATTTTTCATTTTTGTCAGACGTTTGTGAATTTCTCACAATGAGCTAATTAGCTCAATTAGAGCATTTCTAGCATGTTTGGTTGAAATTGGAAATTTACATTTTTCATTTTTGTCAGACGTTTGTAATAATTTCACAATAAGCTAATTAACTCACTTAGAGCATTTCTAGCATGTTTGGTTGAAATTGGAAATTTACATTTTCCATTTTTGTCAGACGTTTGTGAAATTCTCACAATGGGATAATTAGCGCAATTAGAGCATTTCTAGCGTGTTTGGTTGAAATTGGAAATTTACATTTTTCATTTTTGTCAGACGTTTGTAATATTTTCACAATAAGCTAATTAGCTCAATTAGAGCATTTCTAGCATGTTTGGTTGAAATTGGAAATTTACATTTTTCATTTTTGTCAGACGTTTGTAATAATTTCACAATAAGCTAATTAACTCATCTAGAGCATTTCTAGCATGTTTGGTTGAAATTGGAAATTTACATTTTTCATTTTTGTCAGACGTTTGTAATATTTTCACAATAAGCTAATTAGCTCAATTAGAGCATTTCTAGCATGTTTGGTTGAAATTAGAAGCTTACATTTTCCATTTTTGTCAGACGTTTGTGAAATTCTCACAATGGGATAATTAGCGCAATTAGAGCATTTCTAGCGTGTTTGGTTGAAATTGGAAATTTACATTTTCCATTTTTGTCAGACGTTTGTGAAATTCTCACAATAAGCTAATTAGCTCAATTAGAGCATTTCTAGCTTGTTTGGTTGAAATTGGAAATTTACATTTTTCATTTTTGTCAGACGTTTGTAATATTTTCACAATGAGCTAATTAACTCATTTAGAGCATTTCTAGCATGTTTGGTTGAAATTGGAAATTTACATTTTTCAGTTTTGTCAGACGTTTGTAATAATTTCACAATAAGCTAATTAACTCAATTAGAGCATTTCTAGCATGTTTGGTTGAAATTGGAAATTTACATTTTTCATTTTTGTCAGACGTTTGTAATATTTTCACAATAAGCTAATTAGCTCAATTAGAGCATTTCTAGCATGATTGGTTGAAATTGGAAATTTACACTTTTTCATTTTTGTCAGACGTTTGTAATAATTTCACAATAAGCTAATTAGCTCAATTGGAGCATTTCTAGCATGTTTGGTTGAAATTGGAAATTTACATTTTTCATTTTTGTCAGACGTTTGTAATATTTTCACAATAAGCTAATTAGCTCAATTAGAGCATTTCTAGCATGTTTGGTTGAAATTGGAAATTTACATTTTTCATTTTTGTCAGACGTTTGTAATATTTTCACAATAAGCTAATTAGCTCAATTAGAGCATTTCTAGCATGTTTGGTTGAAATTGGAAATTTACATTTTCCATTTTTGTCAGACGTTTGTGAAATTCTCACAATGGGATAATTAGCGCAATTAGAGCATTTCTAGCGTGTTTGGTTGAAATAGGAAATTTACATTTTTCATTTTTGTCAGACGTTTATAATATTTTCACAATGAGCTAATTAGCTCAATTAGAGCATTTCTAGCATGTTTGATTGAAATTGGAAATTTACATTTTTCGTTTTTGTCAGACGTTTGTAAAATTCTTACAGTAGGCTTACTTGCGCAAATTGAGCATTTCTAGCGCGTTTCTGTGAAATTGGAAATTAACATTTCACATTTTTGTCAGACGTTTGTAATATTTTCACAATGAGCTAATTAGCTCAATTAGAGCATTTCTAGCATGTTTGATTGAAATTGGAAATTTACATTTTTCATTTTTGTCAGGCGTTTGTAATAATTTCACAATAAGCTAATTAACTCAATTGGAGCATTTCTAGCTTGTTTGGTTGAAATTGGAAATTTACATTTTTCATTTTTGTCAGACGTTTGTAATATTTTCACAATGAGCTAATTAACTCAATTAGAGCATTTCTAGCATGTTTGGTTGAAACTGGAAATTTACATTTTTCATTTTTGTCAGACGTTTGTAATATTTTCACAATAAGTTAATTAGCTCAATTAGAGCATTTCTAGCATGTTTGGTTGAAATTGGAAATTTACATTTTTCATTTTTGTCAGACGTTTGTAATAATTTCACAATAAGCTAATTAACTCATTTAGAGCATTTCTAGCATGTTTGGTTGAAATTGGAAATTTACATTTTTCATTTTTGTCAGACGTTTGTAATATTTTCACAATAAGCTAATTAGCTCAATTAGAGCATTTCTAGCATGTTTGGTTGAAATTGGAAGCTTACATTTTCCATTTTTGTCAGACGTTTATGAAATTCTCACAATGGGATAATTAGCGCAATTAGAGCATTTCTAGCGTGTTTGGTTGAAATTGGAAATTTACATTTTTCATTTTTGTCAGTCGTTTGTGAATTTCTCACAATGAGGTAATTAGCTCAATTAGAGCATTTCTAGCATGTTTGGTTGAAATTGGAAATTTACATTTTTCATTTTTGTCAGACAATTGCAATATTCTCACAATAAGCTAATTAACTCAATTAGAGCATTTCTAGCTTGTTTGGTTGAAATTGGAAATTTACATTTTTCATTTTTGTCAGACGTTTGTAATAATTTCACAATAAGCTAATTAACTCAATTAGAGCATTTCTAGCTTGTTTGGTTGAAATTGGAAATTTAAATTTTCCATTTTTGTCAGACGTTTGTGAAATTCTCACAATGGGATAATTAGCGCAATTAGAGCATTTCTAGCGTGTTTGGTTGAAATTGGAAATTTAAATTTTCCATTTTTGTCAGACGTTTGTGAAATTCTCACAATGAGATAATTAGCTCAATTAGAGCATTTCTAGCTTGTTTGGTTGAAGTTGGAAATTTACATTTTTCATTTTTGTCAGACGTTTGTGATATTTTCACAATGAGCTAATTAACTCAATTAGAGCATTTCTAGCATGTTTGGTTGAAATTGGAAATTTACATTTTTCATTTTTGTCAGACGTTTGTAATATTTTCACACTAAGCTAATTAGCTCAATTAGAGCATTTCTAGCATGTTTGGTTGAAATTGGAAATTTACATTTTCCATTTTTGTCAGACGTTTGTGAAATTCTCACAATGGGATAATTAGCGCAATTAGAGCATTTCTAGCGTGTTTGGTTGAATTTGGAAATTTACATTTTTCATTTTTGTCAGACGTTTATAATATTTTCACAATAAGCTAATTAGCTCAATTAGAGCATTTCTAGCTTGTTTGGTTGAAATTGGAAATTTACTTTTTCCATTTTTGTCAGATGTTTGTGAAATTCTCACAATGGGATAATTAGCTCAATTGGAGCAATTTTAGCATGTTTGGTTGAAATTGGAAATTTACATTTTTCACTTTTGTCAGACAATTGCAATATTCTCACAATAAGCTAATTAGATCAATTGGAGCATTTCTAGCATGTTTGGTTGAAATTGGAAATTTACATTTTTCATTTTTGTCAGACGTTTATAATATTTTCACAATAAGCTAATTAGCTCAATTAGAGCATTTCTAGCTTGTTTTGTTGAAATTGGAAATTTACATTTTTCTTTTTTGTCAGACGTTTGTAAAATTCTTACAGTAGGCTTACTTCCACAAATTGAGCATTTCTAGCGCGTTTCTTTGAAATTGGAAATTAACATTTCACATTTTTGTCAGACGTTTGTAATATTCTCACAATGAGCTAATTAACTCAATTAGAGCATTTCTAGCATGTTTTGTTGAAATTGGAAATTTACATTTTTCATTTTTGTCAGACGTTTGTGAATTTCTCACAATGAGCTAATTAGCTCAATTAGAGCATTTTTAGCATGTTTGGTTGAAATTGGAAATTTACATTTTTCATTTTTGTCAGACGTTCATAATATTTTCACAATAAGCTAATTAGCTCAATTAGAGCATTTCTAGCATGTTTGGTTGAAATTGGAAATTTACATTTTTCATTTTTGTCAGGCGTTTGTAATAATTTCACAATAAGCTAATTAACTCAATTAGAGCATTTCTAGCATGTTTGGTTGAAATTGGAAATTTACATTTTTCATTTTTGTCAGACGTTTGTAATATTTTCACAATGAGCTAATTAACTCAATTAGAGCATTTCTAGCATGTTTGGTTGAAATTGGAAATTTACATATTTCATTTTTGTCAGACGTTTGTAATATTTTCACAATGAGCTAATTAGCTCAATTAGAGCATTTCTAGCATGTTTGATTGAAATTGAAAATTAACATTTCACATTTTTGTCAGACGTTTGTAATATTTTCACAATGAGCTAATTAGCTCAATTAGAACATTTCTAGCATGTTTGGTTGAAATTGGAAATTTACATTTTTCATTTTTGTCAGGCGTTTGTAATAATTTCACAATAAGCTAATTAACTCAATTAGAGCATTTCTAGCATGTTTGGTTGAAATTGGATATTTACATTTTTCATTTTTGTCAGACGTTTGTAATAATTTCACAATAAGCTAATTAACTCAATTAGAGCATTTCTAGCATGTTTGGTTGAAATTGGAAATTTACATTTTCCATTTTTGTCAGACGTTTGTGAAATTCTCACAATGGGATAATTAGCGCAATTAGAGCATTTCTAGCGTGTTTGGTTGAAATTGGAAATTTACATTTTTCATTTTTGTCAGACGTTCATAATATTTTCACAATAAGCTAATTAGCTCAATTAGAGCATTTCTAGCTTGTTTGGTTGAAATTGGAAATTTACATTTTTCATTTTTGTCAGACGTTTGTAATAATTTCACAATAAGCTAATTAACTCATTTAGAGCATTTCTAGCATGTTTGGTTGAAATTGGAAATTTACATTTTTCATTTTTGTCAGACGTTTGAAATATTTTCACAATAAGCTAATTAGCTCAAGTAGAGCATTTCTAGCATGTTTTGTTGAAATTGGAAGCTTACATTTTCCATTTTTGTCAGACGTTTGTGAAATTCTCACAATGGGATAATTAGCGCAATTAGAGCATTTCTAGCGTGTTTGGCTGAAATTGGAAATTTACATTTTTCATTTTTGTCAGACGATTGTAATATTTTCACAATAAGCTAATTAGCTCAATTAGAGCATTTCTAGCATGTTTGGTTGAAATTGGAAATTTACATTTTTCATTTTTGTCAGACGTTTGTAATAATTTCACAATAAGCTAATTAACTCATTTAGAGCATTTCTAGCATGTTTGGTTGAATTTGGAAATTTACATTTTTCATTTTTGTCAGACGTTTGTAATATTTTCACAATAAGCTAATTAGCTCAATTAGAGCATTTCTAGCATGTTTGGTTGAAATTGGAAGCTTACATTTTCCATTTTTGTCAGACGTTTGTGAAATTCTCACAATGGGATAATTAGCGCAATTAGAGCATTTCTAGCGTGTTTGGTTGAAATTGGAAATTTACATTTTTCATTTTTGTCAGTCGTTTGTGAATTTCTCACAATGAGCTAATTAGCTCAATTAGAGCATTTCTAGCATGTTTGGTTGAAATTGGAAATTTACATTTTTCATTTTTGTCAGACGTTTGTAATAATTTCACAATAAGCTAATTAACTCAATTAGAGCATTTCTAGCATGTTTGGTTGAAATTGGAAATTTACATTTTTCATTTTTGTCAGACGTTTGTAATAATTTCACAATAAGCTAATTAACTCAATTAGAGCATTTCTAGCATGTTTGGTTGAAATTGGAAATTTACATTTTCCATTTTTGTCAGACGTTTGTGAAATTCTCACAATGGGATAATTAGCGCAATTAGAGCATTTCTAGCGTGTTTGGTTGAAATTGAAAATTTACATTTTTCATTTTTGTCAGACGTTCATAATATTTTCACAATAAGCTAATTAGCTCAATTAGAGCATTTCTAGCTTGTTTGGTTGAATTTGGAAATTTACATTTTTCATTTTTGTCAGACGTTCATAATAATTTCACAATAAGCTAATTAACTCATTTAGAGCATTTCTAGCATGTTTGGTTGAAATTGGAAATTTACATTTTTCATTTTTGTCAGACGTTTGTAATAATTTCACAATAAGCTAATTAACTCATTTAGAGCATTTCTAGCATGTTTGGTTGAAATTGGAATTTTACATTTTTCATTTTTGTTAGACGTTTGTAATATTTTCACAATAAGCTAATTAGCTCAATTAGAGCATTTCTAGCATGTTTGGTTGAAATTGGAAATTTACATTTTTCGTTTTTGTCAGACGTTTGTGAAATTCTCACAATGGGATAATTAGCGCAATTAGAGCATTTCTAGCGTGTTTGGTTGAAATTGGAAATTTACATTTTTCATTTTTGTCAGACGTTTCTAATATTTTCACAATAAGCTAATTAGCTCAATTAGAGCATTTCTAGCATGTTTGGTTGAAATTGGAAATTTACATTTTTCATTTTTGTCAGACGTTTGTAATAATTTTACAATAAGCTAATTAGCTCAATTAGAGCATTTCTAGCATGTTTGGTTGAAATTGGAAGCTTACATTTTCCATTTTTGTCAGACGTTTGTGAAATTCTCACAATGGGATAATTAGCGCAATTAGAGCATTTCTAGCGTGTTTGGTTGAAATTGGAAATTTACATTTTTCATTTTTGTCAGTCGTTTGTGAATTTCTCACAATGAGCTAATTAGCTCAATTAGAGCATTTCTAGCATGTTTGGTTGAAATTGGAAATTTACATTTTTCATTTTTGTCAGACGTTTGTAATAATTTCACAATAAGCTAATTAACTCAATTAGAGCATTTCTAGCATGTTTGGTTGAAATTGGAAATTTACATTTTCCATTTTTGTCAGACGTTTGTGAAATTCTCACAATGGGATAATTAGCGCAATTAGAGCATTTCTAGCGTGTTTGGTTGAAATTGGAAATTTACATTTTTCATTTTTGTCAGACGTTCATAATATTTTCACAATAAGCTAATTAACTCAATTAGAGCATTTCTAGCATGTTTGGTTGAAATTGGAAATTTACATTTTTCATTTTTGTCAGACGTTTGTAATAATTTCACAATAAGCTAATTAACTCAATTAGAGCATTTCTAGCATGTTTGGTTGAAATTGGAAATTTACATTTTCCATTTTTGTCAGACGTTTGTGAAATTCTCACAATGGGATAATTAGCGCAATTAGAGCATTTCTAGCGTGTTTGGTTGAAATTGGAAATTTACATTTTTCATTTTTGTCAGACGTTCATAATATTTTCACAATAAGCTAATTAGCTCAATTAGAGCATTTCTAGCTTGTTTGGTTGAATTTGGAAATTTACATTTTTCATTTTTGTCAGACGTTCATAATAATTTCACAATAAGCTAATTAACTCATTTAGAGCATTTCTAGCATGTTTGGTTGAAATTGGAAATTTACATTTTTCATTTTTGTCAGACGTTTGTAATAATTTCACAATAAGCTAATTAACTCATTTAGAGCATTTCTAGCATGTTTGGTTGAAATTGGAAATTTACATTTTTCATTTTTGTCAGACGTTTGTAATATTTTCACAATAAGCTAATTAGCTCAATTAGAGCATTTCTAGCATGTTTGGTTGAAATTGGAAATTTACATTTTTCATTTTTGTCAGACGTTTGTAATAATTTCACAATAAGCTAATTAACTCAATTAGAGCATTTCTAGCATGTTTGGTTGAAATTGGAAATTCACATTTTCTATTTTTGTCAGACGTTTGTGAAATTCTCACAATGGGATAATTAGCGCAATTAGAGCATTTCTAGCGTGTTTGGTTGAAATTGGAAATTTACATTTTTCATTTTTGTCAGACGTTTGTGAAATTCTCACAATGGAATAATTAGCGCAATTAGAGCATTTCTAGCGTGTTTGGTTGAAATTGGAAATTTACATTTTTCATTTTTGTCAGACGTTCATAATGCTTTCACAATAAGCTAATTAACTCAATTAGAGCATTTCTAGCATGTTTGGTTGAAATTGGAATTTTACATTTTCCATTTTTGTCAGACGTTTGTGAAATTCTCACAATGGGATAATTAGCGCAATTAGAGCATTTCTAGCGTGTTTGGTTGAAATTGGAAATTTACATTTTTCATTTTTGTCAGACGTTCATAATATTTTCACAATAAGCTAATTAGCTCAATTAGAGCATTTCTAGCTTGTTTGGTTGAATTTGGAAATTTACATTTTTCATTTTTGTCAGACGTTCATAATAATTTCACAATAAGCTAATTAACTCATTTAGAGCATTTCAAGCATGTTTGGTTGAAATTGGAAATTTACATTTTTCATTTTTGTCAGACGTTTGTAATAATTTCACAATAAGCTAATTAACTCATTTAGAGCATTTCTAGCATGTTTGGTTGAAATTGGAAATTTACATTTTCCATTTTTGTCAGACGTTTGTGAAATTCTCACAATGGGATAATTAGCGCAATTAGAGCATTTCTAGCGTGTTTGGTTGAAATTGGAAATTTACATTTTTCATTTTTGTCAGACGTTCATAATACTTTCACAATAAGCTAATTAACTCAATTAGAGCATTTCTAGCATGTTTGGTTGAAATTGGAAATTTACATTTTTCATTTTTGTCAGACGTTTGTAATAATTTCACAATAAGCTAATTAACTCAATTAGAGCATTTCTAGCATGTTTGGTTGAAATTGGAAATTTACATTTTCCATTTTTGTCAGACGTTTGTGAAATTCTCACAATGGGATAATTAGCGCAATTAGAGCATTTCTAGCGTGTTTGGTTGAAATTGGAAATTTACATTTTTCATTTTTGTCAGACGTTTCTAATATTTTCACAATAAGCTAATTAGCTCAATTAGAGCATTTCTAGCATGTTTGGTTGAAATTGGAAATTTACATTTTTCATTTTTGTCAGACGTTTGTAATAATTTTACAATAAGCTAATTAGCTCAATTAGAGCATTTCTAGCATGTTTGGTTGAAATTGGAAGCTTACATTTTCCATTTTTGTCAGACGTTTGTGAAATTCTCACAATGGGATAATTAGCGCAATTAGAGCATTTCTAGCGTGTTTGGTTGAAATTGGAAATTTACATTTTTCATTTTTGTCAGTCGTTTGTGAATTTCTCACAATGAGCTAATTAGCTCAATTAGAGCATTTCTAGCATGTTTGGTTGAAATTGGAAATTTACATTTTTCATTTTTGTCAGACGTTTGTAATAATTTCACAATAAGCTAATTAACTCAATTAGAGCATTTCTAGCATGTTTGGTTGAAATTGGAAATTTACATTTTCCATTTTTGTCAGACGTTTGTGAAATTCTCACAATGGGATAATTAGCGCAATTAGAGCATTTCTAGCGTGTTTGGTTGAAATTGGAAATTTACATTTTTCATTTTTGTCAGACGTTCATAATATTTTCACAATAAGCTAATTAACTCAATTAGAGCATTTCTAGCATGTTTGGTTGAAATTGGAAATTTACATTTTTCATTTTTGTCAGACGTTTGTAATAATTTCACAATAAGCTAATTAACTCAATTAGAGCATTTCTAGCATGTTTGGTTGAAATTGGAAATTTACATTTTCCATTTTTGTCAGACGTTTGTGAAATTCTCACAATGGGATAATTAGCGCAATTAGAGCATTTCTAGCGTGTTTGGTTGAAATTGGAAATTTACATTTTTCATTTTTGTCAGACGTTCATAATATTTTCACAATAAGCTAATTAGCTCAATTAGAGCATTTCTAGCTTGTTTGGTTGAATTTGGAAATTTACATTTTTCATTTTTGTCAGACGTTCATAATAATTTCACAATAAGCTAATTAACTCATTTAGAGCATTTCTAGCATGTTTGGTTGAAATTGGAAATTTACATTTTTCATTTTTGTCAGACGTTTGTAATAATTTCACAATAAGCTAATTAACTCATTTAGAGCATTTCTAGCATGTTTGGTTGAAATTGGAAATTTACATTTTTCATTTTTGTCAGACGTTTGTAATATTTTCACAATAAGCTAATTAGCTCAATTAGAGCATTTCTAGCATGTTTGGTTGAAATTGGAAATTTACATTTTTCATTTTTGTCAGACGTTTGTAATAATTTCACAATAAGCTAATTAACTCAATTAGAGCATTTCTAGCATGTTTGGTTGAAATTGGAAATTCACATTTTCTATTTTTGTCAGACGTTTGTGAAATTCTCACAATGGGATAATTAGCGCAATTAGAGCATTTCTAGCGTGTTTGGTTGAAATTGGAAATTTACATTTTTCATTTTTGTCAGACGTTTGTGAAATTCTCACAATGGAATAATTAGCGCAATTAGAGCATTTCTAGCGTGTTTGGTTGAAATTGGAAATTTACATTTTTCATTTTTGTCAGACGTTCATAATGCTTTCACAATAAGCTAATTAACTCAATTAGAGCATTTCTAGCATGTTTGGTTGAAATTGGAATTTTACATTTTCCATTTTTGTCAGACGTTTGTGAAATTCTCACAATGGGATAATTAGCGCAATTAGAGCATTTCTAGCGTGTTTGGTTGAAATTGGAAATTTACATTTTTCATTTTTGTCAGACGTTCATAATATTTTCACAATAAGCTAATTAGCTCAATTAGAGCATTTCTAGCTTGTTTGGTTGAATTTGGAAATTTACATTTTTCATTTTTGTCAGACGTTCATAATAATTTCACAATAAGCTAATTAACTCATTTAGAGCATTTCAAGCATGTTTGGTTGAAATTGGAAATTTACATTTTTCATTTTTGTCAGACGTTTGTAATAATTTCACAATAAGCTAATTAACTCATTTAGAGCATTTCTAGCATGTTTGGTTGAAATTGGAAATTTACATTTTCCATTTTTGTCAGACGTTTGTGAAATTCTCACAATGGGATAATTAGCGCAATTAGAGCATTTCTAGCGTGTTTGGTTGAAATTGGAAATTTACATTTTTCATTTTTGTCAGACGTTCATAATACTTTCACAATAAGCTAATTAACTCAATTAGAGCATTTCTAGCATGTTTGGTTGAAATTGGAAATTTACATTTTTCATTTTTGTCAGACGTTTGTAATAATTTCACAATAAGCTAATTAACTCAATTAGAGCATTTCTAGCATGTTTGGTTGAAATTGGAAATTTACATTTTCCATTTTTGTCAGACGTTTGTGAAATTCTCACAATGGGATAATTAGCGCAATTAGAGCATTTCTAGCGTGTTTGGTTGAAATTGGAAATTTACATTTTTCATTTTTGTCAGACGTTTCTAATATTTTCACAATAAGCTAATTAGCTCAATTAGAGCATTTCTAGCATGTTTGGTTGAAATTGGAAATTTACATTTTTCATTTTTGTCAGACGTTTGTAATAATTTTACAATAAGCTAATTAGCTCAATTAGAGCATTTCTAGCATGTTTGGTTGAAATTGGAAGCTTACATTTTCCATTTTTGTCAGACGTTTGTGAAATTCTCACAATGGGATAATTAGCGCAATTAGAGCATTTCTAGCGTGTTTGGTTGAAATTGGAAATTTACATTTTTCATTTTTGTCAGTCGTTTGTGAATTTCTCACAATGAGCTAATTAGCTCAATTAGAGCATTTCTAGCATGTTTGGTTGAAATTGGAAATTTACATTTTTCATTTTTGTCAGACGTTTGTAATAATTTCACAATAAGCTAATTAACTCAATTAGAGCATTTCTAGCATGTTTGGTTGAAATTGGAAATTTACATTTTCCATTTTTGTCAGACGTTTGTGAAATTCTCACAATGGGATAATTAGCGCAATTAGAGCATTTCTAGCGTGTTTGGTTGAAATTGGAAATTTACATTTTTCATTTTTGTCAGACGTTCATAATATTTTCACAATAAGCTAATTAACTCAATTAGAGCATTTCTAGCATGTTTGGTTGAAATTGGAAATTTACATTTTTCATTTTTGTCAGACGTTTGTAATAATTTCACAATAAGCTAATTAACTCAATTAGAGCATTTCTAGCATGTTTGGTTGAAATTGGAAATTTACATTTTCCATTTTTGTCAGACGTTTGTGAAATTCTCACAATGGGATAATTAGCGCAATTAGAGCATTTCTAGCGTGTTTGGTTGAAATTGGAAATTTACATTTTTCATTTTTGTCAGACGTTCATAATATTTTCACAATAAGCTAATTAGCTCAATTAGAGCATTTCTAGCTTGTTTGGTTGAATTTGGAAATTTACATTTTTCATTTTTGTCAGACGTTCATAATAATTTCACAATAAGCTAATTAACTCATTTAGAGCATTTCTAGCATGTTTGGTTGAAATTGGAAATTTACATTTTTCATTTTTGTCAGACGTTTGTAATAATTTCACAATAAGCTAATTAACTCATTTAGAGCATTTCTAGCATGTTTGGTTGAAATTGGAAATTTACATTTTTCATTTTTGTCAGACGTTTGTAATATTTTCACAATAAGCTAATTAGCTCAATTAGAGCATTTCTAGCATGTTTGGTTGAAATTGGAAATTTACATTTTTCATTTTTGTCAGACGTTTGTAATAATTTCACAATAAGCTAATTAACTCAATTAGAGCATTTCTAGCATGTTTGGTTGAAATTGGAAATTCACATTTTCTATTTTTGTCAGACGTTTGTGAAATTCTCACAATGGGATAATTAGCGCAATTAGAGCATTTCTAGCGTGTTTGGTTGAAATTGGAAATTTACATTTTTCATTTTTGTCAGACGTTTGTGAAATTCTCACAATGGAATAATTAGCGCAATTAGAGCATTTCTAGCGTGTTTGGTTGAAATTGGAAATTTACATTTTTCATTTTTGTCAGACGTTCATAATGCTTTCACAATAAGCTAATTAACTCAATTAGAGCATTTCTAGCATGTTTGGTTGAAATTGGAATTTTACATTTTCCATTTTTGTCAGACGTTTGTGAAATTCTCACAATGGGATAATTAGCGCAATTAGAGCATTTCTAGCGTGTTTGGTTGAAATTGGAAATTTACATTTTTCATTTTTGTCAGACGTTCATAATATTTTCACAATAAGCTAATTAGCTCAATTAGAGCATTTCTAGCTTGTTTGGTTGAATTTGGAAATTTACATTTTTCATTTTTGTCAGACGTTCATAATAATTTCACAATAAGCTAATTAACTCATTTAGAGCATTTCAAGCATGTTTGGTTGAAATTGGAAATTTACATTTTTCATTTTTGTCAGACGTTTGTAATAATTTCACAATAAGCTAATTAACTCATTTAGAGCATTTCTAGCATGTTTGGTTGAAATTGGAAATTTACATTTTCCATTTTTGTCAGACGTTTGTGAAATTCTCACAATGGGATAATTAGCGCAATTAGAGCATTTCTAGCGTGTTTGGTTGAAATTGGAAATTTACATTTTTCATTTTTGTCAGACGTTCATAATACTTTCACAATAAGCTAATTAACTCAATTAGAGCATTTCTAGCATGTTTGGTTGAAATTGGAAATTTACATTTTTCATTTTTGTCAGACGTTTGTAATAATTTCACAATAAGCTAATTAACTCAATTAGAGCATTTCTAGCATGTTTGGTTGAAATTGGAAATTTACATTTTCCATTTTTGTCAGACGTTTGTGAAATTCTCACAATGGGATAATTAGCGCAATTAGAGCATTTCTAGCGTGTTTGGTTGAAATTGGAAATTTACATTTTTCATTTTTGTCAGACGTTCATAATGCTTTCACAATAAGCTAATTAACTCAATTAGAGCATTTCTAGCATGTTTGGTTGAAATTGGAAATTTACATTTTCCATTTTTGTCAGACGTTCATAATGCTTTCACAATAAGCTAATTAACTCAATTAGAGCATTTCTAGCATGTTTGGTTGAAATTGGAAATTTACATTTTCCATTTTTGTCAGACGTTTGTGAAATTCTCACAATGGGATAATTAGCGCAATTAGAGCATTTCTAGCGTGTTTGGTTGAAATTGGAAATTTACATTTTTCATTTTTGTCAGACGTTCATAATATTTTCACAATAAGCTAATTAGCTCAATTAGAGCATTTCTAGCTTGTTTGGTTGAATTTGGAAATTTACATTTTTCATTTTTGTCAGACGTTCATAATAATTTCACAATAAGCTAATTAACTCATTTAGAGCATTTCTAGCATGTTTGGTTGAAATTGGAAATTTACATTTTTCATTTTTGTCAGACGTTTGTAATATTTTCACAATAAGCTAATTAGCTCAATTAGAGCATTTCTAGCATGTTTGGTTGAAATTGGAAATTTACATTTTCCATTTTTGTCAGACGTTTGTGAAATTCTCACAATGGGATAATTAGCGCAATTAGAGCATTTCTAGCGTGTTTGGTTGAAATTGGAAATTTACATTTTTCATTTTTGTCCGACGTTTGTAATATTTTCACAATAAGCTAATTAGCTCAATTAGAGCATTTCTAGCATGTTTGGTTGAAATTGGAAATTTACATTTTTTATTTTTGTCAGACGTTTGTAATAATTTCACAATAAGCTAATTAGCTCAATTAGAGCATTTATAGCATGTTTGGTTGAAATTGGAAGCTTACATTTTCCATTTTTGTCAGACGTTTGTGAAATTCTCACAATGGGATAATTAGCGCAATTAGAGCATTTCTAGCGTGTTTGGTTGAATTTGGAAATTTACATTTTTCATTTTTGTCAGTCGTTTGTGAATTTCTCACAATGAGCTAATTAGCTCAATTAGAGCATTTCTAGCATGTTTGATTGAAATTGGAAATTAACATTTCACATTTTTGTCAGACGTTTGTAATATTTTCACAATGAGCTAATTAGCTCAATTAGAGCATTTCTAGCATGTTTGGTTGAAATTTGAAATTTACATTTTTCGTTTTTGTCAGACGTTTGTAAAATTCTTACAGTAGGCTTACTTCCACAAATTGAGCATTTCTAGCGCGTTTCTTTGAAATTGGAAATTAACATTTCACATTTTTGTCAGACGTTTGTAATATTTTCACAATGAGCTAATTAACTCAATTAGAGCATTTCTAGCATGTTTGGTTGAAATTGGAAATTTACATTTTTCAGTCTTGTCAGACGTTTGTGAAATTCTCACAATGGGATAATTAGCGCAATTAGAGCATTTCTAGCGTGTTTGGTTGAAATTGGAAATTTACATTTTTCATTTTTGTCAGACGTTCATAATATTTTCACAATAAGCTAATTAGCTCAATTAGAGCATTTCTAGCTTGTTTGGTTGAATTTGGAAATTTACATTTTTCATTTTTGTCAGACGTTCATAATAATTTCACAATAAGCTAATTAACTCATTTAGAGCATTTCTAGCATGTTTGGTTGAAATTGGAAATTTACATTTTTCATTTTTGTCAGACGTTTGTAATATTTTCACAATAAGCTAATTAGCTCAATTAGAGCATTTCTAGCATGTTTGGTTGAAATTGGAAATTTACATTTTCCATTTTTGTCAGACGTTTGTGAAATTCTCACAATGGGATAATTAGCGCAATTAGAGCATTTCTAGCGTGTTTGGTTGAAATTGGAAATTTACATTTTTCATTTTTGTCAGACGTTCATAATATTTTCACAATAAGCTAATTAGCTCAATTAGAGCATTTCTAGCTTGTTTGGTTGAATTTGGAAATTTACATTTTTCATTTTTGTCAGACGTTCATAATAATTTCACAATAAGCTAATTAACTCATTTAGAGCACTTCTAGCATGTTTGGTTGAAATTGGAAATTTACATTTTTCATTTTTGTCAGACGTTTGTAATATTTTCACAATAAGCTAATTAGCTCAATTAGAGCATTTCTAGCATGTTTGGTTGAAATTGGAAATTTACATTTTCCATTTTTGTCAGACGTTTGTGAAATTCTCACAATGGGATAATTAGCGCAATTAGAGCATTTCTAGCGTGTTTGGTTGAAATTGGAAATTTACATTTTTCATTTTTGTCAGACGTTTGTAATATTTTCACAATAAGCTAATTAGCTCAATTAGAGCATTTCTAGCATGTTTGGTTGAAATTGGAAATTTACATTTTTCATTTTTGTCAGACGTTTGTAATAATTTCACAATAAGCTAATTAGCTCAATTAGAGCATTTCTAGCATGTTTGGTTGAAATTGGAAGCTTACATTTTCCATTTTTGTCAGACGTTTGTGAAATTCTCACAATGGGATAATTAGCGCAATTAGAGCATTTCTAGCGTGTTTGGTTGAATTTGGAAATTTACATTTTTCATTTTTGTCAGTCGTTTGTGAATTTCTCACAATGAGCTAATTAGCTCAATTAGAGCATTTCTAGCATGTTTGGTTGAAATTGGAAATTTACATTTTTCATTTTTGTCAGACGTTTGTAATAATTTCACAATAAGCTAATTAACTCAATTAGAGCATTTCTAGCATGTTTGGTTGAAATTGGAAATTTACATCTTTCATTTTTGTCAGACGTTTGTGATATTTTCACAATAAGCTAATTAGCTCAATTAGATCATTTCTAGCATGTTTGGTTGAAATTTGAAATTTACATTTTTCGTTTTTGTCAGACGTTTGTAAAATTCTTACAGTAGGCTTACTTCCACAAATTGAGCATTTCTAGCGCGTTTCTTTGAAATTGGAAATTTACATTTTTCATTTTTGTCAGACGTTCATAATATTTTCACAATAAGCTAATTAGCTCAATTAGAGCATTTCTAGCTTGTTTAGTTGAAATTGGAAATTTACATTTTTCATTTTTGTCAGACGTTTGTGAATTTCTCACAATGAGCTAATTAGCACAATTAGAGCATTTCTAGCATGTTTGGTTGAAATTGGAAATTTACATTTTTCATTTTTGTCAGACGTTTGTAATATTTTCACAATGAGCTAATTAACTCAATTAGAGCATTTCTAGCATGTTTGGTTGAAATTGGAAATTTACATTTTTCATTTTTGTCAGACGTTTGTAATATTTTCACAATGAGCTAATTAACTCAATTAGAGCATTTCTAGCATGTTTGGTTGAAATTGGAAATTTACATTTTTCATTTTTGTCAGACGTTTGTAATATTTTCACAATGAGCTAATTAGCTCAATTAGAGCATTTCTAGCATGTTTGATTGAAATTGGAAATTAACATTTCACATTTTTGTCAGACGTTTGTAATATTTTCACAATGAGCTAATTAGCTCAATTAGAGCATTTCTAGCATGTTTGATTGAATTTGGAAATTTACATTTTTCATTTTTGTCAGGCGTTTGTAATAATTTCACAATAAGCTAATTAACTCAATTAGAGTATTTCTAGCATGTTTGGTTGAAATTGGAAATTTAGATTTTTCATTTTTGTCAGACGTTTGTAATAATTTCACAATAAGCTAATTAACTCAATTAGAGCATTTCTAGCATGTTTGGTTGAAATTGGAAATTTACATTTTTCATTTTTGTCAGACGTTTGTAATATTTTCACAATGAGCTAATTAACTCAATTAGAGCATTTCTAGCATGTTTGGTTGAAATTGGAAATTTACATTTTTCATTTTTGTCAGACGTTTGTAATATTTTCACAATGAGCTAATTAACTCAATTAGAGCATTTCTAGCATGTTTGGTTGAAATTGGAAATTTACATTTTTCATTTTTGTCAGACGTTTGTAATATTTTCACAATGAGCTAATTAACTCAATTAGAGCATTTCTAGCATGTTTGGTTGAAATTGGAAGCTTACATTTTCCATTTTTGTCAGACGTTTGTGAAATTCTCACAATGGGATAATTAGCGCAATTAGAGCATTTCTAGCATGTTTGGTTGAAATTGGAAATTTACATTTTTCATTTTTGTCAGACGTTTGTGAATTTCTTACAATGAGCTAATTAGCTCAATTAGAGCATTTCTAGCATGTTTGGTTGAAATTGGAAATTTACATTTTCCATTTTTGTCAGACGTTTGTGAAATTCTCACAATGGGATAATTAGCGCAATTAGAGCATTTCTAGCGTGTTTGATTGAAATTGGAAATTTACATTTTTCATTTTTGTCAGACGTTTATAATATTTTCACAATGAGCTAATTAGCTCAATTAGAGCATTTCTAGCTTGTTTGGTTGAAATTGGAAATTTACATTTTTCATTTTTGTCAGACGTTTGTAATATTTTCACAATAAGCAAATTAGCTCAATTAGAGCATTTCTAGCATGTTTGGTTGAAATTGGAAATTTACATTTTTCATTTTTGTCAGACGTTTGTAATAATTTCACAATAAACTAATTAACTCAATTAGAGCATTTCTAGCATGTTTGGTTGAAATTGGAAATTTACATTTTCCATTTTTGTCAGACGTTTGTGAAATTCTCACAATGGGATAATTAGCGCAATTAGAACATTTCTAGCGTGTTTGGTTGAAATTGGAAATTTACATTTTTCATTTTTGTCAGACGTTTATAATATTTTCACAATAAGCTAATTAGCTCAATTAGAGCATTTCTAGCTTGTTTGGTTGAAATTGGAAAATTACATTTTTCATTTTTGTCAGACGTTTGTAATATTTTCACAATGAGCTAATTAGCTCAATTAGAGCATTTCTAGCATGTTTGATTGAAATTGGAAATTAACATTTCACATTTTTGTCAGACGTTTGTAATATTTTCACAATGAGCTAATTAGCTCAATTAGAGCATTTCTAGCATGTTTGATTGAATTTGGAAATTTACATTCTTCATTTTTGTCAGACGTTTGTAATAATTTCACAATAAGCTAATTAACTCAATTAGAGCATTTCTAGCATGTTTGGTTGAAATTGGAAATTTACATCTTTCATTTTTGTCAGACGTTTGTGATATTTTCACAATAAGCTAATTAGCTCAATTAGATCATTTCTAGCATGTTTGGTTGAAATTGGAAATTTACATCTTTCATTTTTGTCAGACGTTTGTGATATTTTCACAATAAGCTAATTAGCTCAATTAGATCATTTCTAGCATGTTTGGTTGAAATTTGAAATTTACATTTTTCGTTTTTGTCAGACGTTTGTAAAATTCTTACAGTAGGCTTACTTCCACAAATTGAGCATTTCTAGCGCGTTTCTTTGAAATTGGAAATTTACATTTTTCATTTTTGTCAGACGTTCATAATATTTTCACAATAAGCTAATTAGCTCAATTAGAGCATTTCTAGCTTGTTTAGTTGAAATTGGAAATTTACATTTTTCATTTTTGTCAGACGTTTGTGAATTTCTCACAATGAGCTAATTAGCACAATTAGAGCATTTCTAGCATGTTTGGTTGAAATTGGAAATTTACATTTTTCATTTTTGTCAGACGTTTGTAATATTTTCACAATGAGCTAATTAACTCAATTAGAGCATTTCTAGCATGTTTGGTTGAAATTGGAAATTTACATTTTTCATTTTTGTCAGACGTTTGTAATATTTTCACAATGAGCTAATTAACTCAATTAGAGCATTTCTAGCATGTTTGGTTGAAATTGGAAATTTACATTTTTCATTTTTGTCAGACGTTTGTAATATTTTCACAATGAGCTAATTAGCTCAATTAGAGCATTTCTAGCATGTTTGATTGAAATTGGAAATTAACATTTCACATTTTTGTCAGACGTTTGTAATATTTTCACAATGAGCTAATTAGCTCAATTAGAGCATTTCTAGCATGTTTGATTGAATTTGGAAATTTACATTTTTCATTTTTGTCAGGCGTTTGTAATAATTTCACAAAAAGCTAATTAACTCAATTAGAGTATTTCTAGCATGTTTGGTTGAAATTGGAAATTTAGATTTTTCATTTTTGTCAGACGTTTGTAATAATTTCACAATAAGCTAATTAACTCAATTAGAGCATTTCTAGCATGTTTGATTGAAATTGGAAATTTACATTTTTCATTTTTGTCAGACGTTTGTAATATTTTCACAATGAGCTAATTAACTCAATTAGAGCATTTCTAGCATGTTTGGTTGAAATTGGAAATTTACATTTTTCATTTTTGTCAGACGTTTGTAATATTTTCACAATGAGCTAATTAACTCAATTAGAGCATTTCTAGCATGTTTGGTTGAAATTGGAAATTTACATTTTTCATTTTTGTCAGACGTTTGTAATATTTTCACAATGAGCTAATTAGCTCAATTAGAGCATTTCTAGCATGTTTGATTGAAATTGGAAATTAACATTTCACATTTTTGTCAGACGTTTGTAATATTTTCACAATGAGCTAATTAGCTCAATTAGAGCATTTCTAGCATGTTTGATTGAAATTGGAAATTTACATTTTTCATTTTTGTCAGGCATTTGTAATAATTTCACAATAAGCTAATTAACTCAATTAGAGTATTTCTAGCATGTTTGGTTGAAATTGGAAATTTAGATTTTTCATTTTTGTCAGACGTTTGTAATAATTTCACAATAAGCTAATTAACTCAATTAGAGCATTTCTAGCATGTTTGGTTGAAATTGGAAGCTTACATTTTCCATTTTTGTCAGACGTTTGTGAAATTCTCACAATGGGATAATTAGCGCAATTAGAGCATTTCTAGCATGTTTGGTTGAAATTGGAAATTTACATTTTTCATTTTTGTCAGACGTTTGTGAATTTCTTACAATGAGCTAATTAGCTCAATTAGAGCATTTCTAGCATGTTTGGTTGAAATTGGAAATTTACATTTTCCATTTTTGTCAGACGTTTGTGAAATTCTCACAATGGGATAATTAGCGCAATTAGAGCATTTCTAGCGTGTTTGATTGAAATTCGAAATTTACATTTTTCATTTTTGTCAGACGTTTATAATATTTTCACAATGAGCTAATTAGCTCAATTAGAGCATTTCTAGCTTGTTTGGTTGAAATTGGAAATTTACATTTTTCATTTTTGTCAGACGTTTGTAATATTTTCACAATAAGCAAATTAGCTCAATTAGAGCATTTCTAGCATGTTTGGTTGAAATTGGAAATTTACATTTTTCATTTTTGTCAGACGTTTGTAATAATTTCACAATAAGCTAATTAACTCAATTAGAGCATTTCTAGCATGTTTGGTTGA
The DNA here is from genome assembly GCF_963576615.1 of Watersipora subatra. NCBI lineage: Eukaryota > Metazoa > Bryozoa > Gymnolaemata > Cheilostomatida > Watersiporidae > Watersipora > Watersipora subatra. The sequence continues at coordinate 94,468 of NW_027045390.1, forward strand.
AATTGGAAATTTACATTTTCCATTTTTGTCAGACGTTTGTGAAATTCTCACAATGGGATAATTAGCGCAATTAGAACATTTCTAGCGTGTTTGGTTGAAATTGGAAATTTACATTTTTCATTTTTGTCAGACGTTTATAATATTTTCACAATAAGCTAATTAGCTCAATTAGAGCATTTCTAGCTTGTTTGGTTGAAATTGGAAAATTACATTTTTCGTTTTTGTCAGACGTTTGTAAAATTCTTACAGTAGGCTTACTTGCGCAAATTGAGCATTTCTAGCGCGTTTCTTTGAAATTGGAAATTAACATTTCACATTTTTGTCAGACGTTTGTAATATTTTCACAATGAGCTAATTAGCTCAATTAGAGCATTTCTAGCATGTTTGATTGAAATTGGAAATTTACATTTTTCATTTTTGTCAGGCGTTTGTAATAATTTCACAATAAGCTAATTAACTCAATTAGAGCATTTCTAGCGTGTTGGGTTGAAATTGGAAATTTACATTTTTCATTTTTGTCAGACGTTTGTAATATTTTCACAATGAGCTAATTAACTCAATTAGAGCATTTGTAGCAAGTTTGGTTGAAATTGGAAAATTACATTTTTCATTTTTGTCAGACGTTTGTAATAATTTCACAATAAGCTAATTAACTCAATTAGAGCATTTCTAGCATGTTTGGTTGAAATTGGAAATTTACATTTTCTTATTTTGTCAGACGTTTGTGAAATTCTCACAATGGGATAATTAGCGCAATTAGAGCATTTCTAGCGTGTTTGGTTGAAATTGGAAATTTACATTTTTCATTTTTGTCAGACGTTCATAATATTTTCACAATAAGCTAATTAGCTCAATTAGAGCATTTCTAGCTTGTTTGGTTGAAATTGGAAATTTACATTTTTCATTTTTGTCAGACGTTTGCAATATTTTCACAATAAGCTAATTAGCTCAATTGGAGCATTTCTAGCTTGTTTGGTTGAAATTGGAAATTTACATTTTTCATTTTTGTCAGACGTTTGTAATATTTTCACAATAAGCTAATTAGCGCAATTAGAGCATTTCTAGCATGTTTGGTTGAAATTGGAAGCTTACATTTTCCATTTTTGTCAGACGTTTGTGAAATTCTCACAATGGGATAATTAGCGCAATTAGAGCATTTCTAGCGTGTTTGGTTGAAATTGGAAATTTACATTTTTCATTTTTGTCAGACGTTTGTGAATTTCTTACAATGAGCTAATTAGCTCAATTAGAGCATTTCTAGCATGTTTGGTTGAAATTGGAAATTTACATTTTTCATTTTTGTCAGACGTTTGTAATAATTTCACAATAAGCTAATTAGCTCAATTGGAGCATTTCTAGCATGTTTAGTTGAAATTGGAAATTTACACTTTTTCACTTTTGTCAGACGTTTGTAAAATTCTTACAGTAAGCTTATTTCCGCAATTGGAGCATTTCTAGCATGTTTGGTTGAAATTGGAAATTTACATTATTCATTTTTGTCAGACGTTTGTAATATTTTCACAATAAGCTAATTAGCTCAATTAGAGCATTTCTAGCATGTTTTGTTGAAATTGGAAATTTACATTTTCCATTTTTGTCAGACGTTTGTGAAATTCTCACAATGGGATAATTATCGCAATTAGAGCATTTCTAGCGTGTTTGGTTGAAATTGGAAGTTTACATTTTTCATTTTTGTCAGACGTTCATAATATTTTCACAATAAGCTAATTAGCTCAATTAGAGCATTTCTAGCATGTTTGGTTGAAATTGGAAATTTACATTTTCCATTTTTGTCAGACGTTTGTGAAATTCTCACAATGGGATAATTAGCGCAATTAGAGCATTTCTAGCGTGTTTGGTTGAAATTGGAAGTTTACATTTTTCATTTTTGTCAGACGTTCATAATATTTTCACAATAAGCTAATTAGCTCAATTAGAGCATTTCTAGCTTGTTTGGTTGAAATTGGAAATTTACATTTTTCATTTTTGTCAGACGTTTGTAATATTTTCACAATAAGCTAATTAGCTCAATTAGAGCATTTCTAGCATGTTTGGTTGAAATTGGAAATTTACATTTTTCATTTTTGTCAGACGTTTGTAATAATTTCACAATAAGCTAATTAACTCATTTAGAGCATTTCTAGCATGTTTGGTTGAAATTGGAAATTTACATTTTTCAGTTTTGTCAGACGTTTGTAATAATTTCACAATAAGCTAATTAACTCAATTAGAGCATTTCTAGCATGTTTGGTTGAAATTGGAAATTTACATTTTTCATTTTTGTCAGACGTTTGTAATAATTTCACAATAAGCTAATTAACTCAATTAGAGCATTTCTAGCATGTTTGGTTGAAATTGGAAATTTACATTTTTCATTTTTGTCAGACGTTTGTAATATTTTCACAATAAGCTAATTAACTCAATTAGAGCATTTCTAGCATGTTTGGTTGAAACTTGAAATTTACATTTTTCATTTTTGTCAGACGTTTGTAATATTTTCACAATGAGCTAATTAGCTCAATTAGAGCATTTCTAGCATGTTTGGTTGAAATTGGAAATTTACATTTTTCAGTTTTGTCAGACGTTTGTAATATTCTCACAATAAGCTACTTAGCTCAATTGGAGCATTTCTAGCACGTTTGGTTGAAATTGGAAATTTACATTTTTCACTTTTGTCAGACAATTGCAATATTCTCACAATAAGCTAATTAGCTCAATTGGAGCATTTCTAGCATGTTTGGTTGAAATTGGAAATTTACATTTTTCATTTTTGTCAGACGTTTGTAATAATTTCACAATAAGCTAATTAACTCAATTAGAGCATTTCTAGCATGTTTGGTTGAAATTGGAAATTTACATTTTTCATTTTTGTCAGACGTTTGTAATATTTTCACAATAAGCTAATTAGCTCAATTAGAGCATTTCTAGCATGTTTGGTTGAAATTGGAAATTTACATTTTCCATTTTTGTCAGATGTTTGTGAAATTCTCACAATGGGATAATTAGCGCAATTAGAGCATTTCTAGCGTGTTTGGTTGAAATTGGAAATTTACATTTTTCATTTTTGTCAGACGTTTGTAATAATTTCACAATAAGCTAATTAACTCAATTAGAGCATTTCTAGCATGTTTGGTTGAAATTGGAAATTTACATTTTCCATTTTTGTCAGACGTTTGTGAAATTCTCACAATGGGATAATTAGCGCAATTAGAGCATTTCTAGCGTGTTTGGTTGAAATTGGAAATTTACATTTTTCATTTTTGTCAGACGTTTATAACATTTTCACAATAAGCTAATTAGCTCAATTAGAGCATTTCTAGCTTGTTTGGTTGAAATTGGAAATTTACATTTTTCATTTTTGTCAGACGTTTGTAAAATTCTTACAGTAGGCTTACTTGCGCAAATTGAGCATTTCTAGCGCGTTTCTTTGAAATTGGAAATTAACATTTCACATTTTTGTCAGACGTTTGTAATATTTTCACAATGAGCTAATTAGCTCAATTAGAGCATTTCTAGCATGTTTGATTGAAATTGGAAATTTACATTTTTCATTTTTGTCAGGCGTTTGTAATAATTTCACAATAAGCTAATTAACTCAATTAGAGCATTTCTAGCATGTTTGGTTGAAATTGGAAATTTACATTTTTCATTTTTGTCAAACGTTTGTAATAATTTCACAATAAGCTAATTAACTCAATTAGAGCATTTCTAGCATGTTTGGTTGAAATTGGAAATTTACATTTTTCATTTTTGTCAGACGTTTGTAATAATTTCACAATAAGCTAATTAACTCAATTAGAGCATTTCTAGCATGTTTGGTTGAAATTGGAAATTTACATTTTTCATTTTTGTCAGACGTTTGTAATAATTTCACAATAAGCTAATTAACTCAATTAGAGCATTTCTAGCATGTTTGGTTGAAATTTGAAATTTACATTTTTCATTTTTGTCAGACGTTTGTAATATTTTCACAATAAGCTAATTAGCGCAATTAGAGCATTTCTTGCATGTTTGGTTGAAATTGGAAATTTAGATTTTCCATTTTTGTCAGACGTTTGTGAAATTCTCACAATGGGATAATTAGCGCAATTAGAGCATTTCTAGCGTGTTTGGTTGAAATTGGAAATTTACATTTTTCATTTTTGTCAGACGTTTATAATATTTTCACAATAAGCTAATTAGCTCAATTAGAGCATTTCTAGCTTGTTTGGTTGAAATTGGAAAATTACATTTTTCGTTTTTGTCAGACGTTTGTAAAATTCTTACAGTAGGCTTACTTGCGCAAATTGAGTATTTCTAGCGCGTTTCTTTGAAATTGGAAATTAACATTTCACATTTTTGTCAGACGTTTGTAATATTTTCACAATGAGCTAATTAGCTCAATTAGAGCATTTCTAGCATGTTTGGTTGAAATTGGAAATTTACATTTTTCATTTTTGTCAGACGTTTGTAATATTTTCACAATAAGCTAATTAGCTCAATTGGAGCATTTCTAGCTTGTTTGGTTGAAATTGGAAATTTACATTTTTCATTTTTGTCAGACGTTTGTAATATTTTCACAATAAGCTAATTAGCGCAATTAGAGCATTTCTAGCATGTTTGGTTGAAATTGGAAGCTTACATTTTCCATTTTTGTCAGACGTTTGTGAAATTCTCACAATGGGATAATTAGCGCAATTAGAGCATTTCTAGCTTGTTTGGTTGAAATTGGAAATTTACATTTTCCATTTTTGTCAGACGTTTGTGAAGTTCTCACAATGGGATAATTAGCGCAATTAGAGCATTTCTAGCGTGTTTGATTGAAATTGGAAATTTACATTTTTCATTTTTGTCAGACGTTTATAATATTTTCACAATAAGCTAATTAGCTCAATTAGAGCATTTCTAGCTTGTTTGGTTGAAATTGGAAATTTACATTTTCCATTTTTGTCAGACGTTTGTAATATTTTCACAATAAGCTAATTAGCTCAATTGGAGCATTTCTAGCTTGTTTGGTTGAAATTGGAAATTTACATTTTTCATTTTTGTCAGACGTTTGTAATATTTTCACAATAAGCTAATTAGCGCAATTAGAGCATTTCTAGCATGTTTGGTTGAAATTGGAAGCTTACATTTTCCATTTTTGTCAGACGTTTGTGAAATTCTCACAATGGGATAATTAGCGCAATTAGAGCATTTCTAGCATGTTTGGTTGAAATTTGAAATTTACATTTTTCATTTTTGTCAGACGTTTGTGAATTTCTCACAATGAGCTAATTAGCTCAATTAGAGCATTTCTAGCATGTTTGGTTGAAATTGGAAATTTACATTTTCCATTTTTGTCAGACGTTTGTGAAATTCTCACAATAAGCTAATTAGCTCAATTAGAGCATTTCTAGCATGTTTGGTTGAAATTGGTAATTTACATTTTCCATTTTTGTCAGACGTTTGTAAAATTCTCACAATGGGATAATTAGCGCAATTAGAGCATTTCTAGCGTGTTTGGTTGAAATTGGAAATTTACATTTTTCATTTTTGTCAGACGTTTGTGAATTTCTCACAATGAGCTAATTAGCTCAATTAGAGCATTTCTAGCATGTTTGGTTGAAATTGGAAGTTTACATTTTTCATTCTTGTCAGACGTTTGTAATATTTTCACAATGAGCTAATTAACTCAATTGGAGCATTTCTAGCATGTTTGGTTGAAATTGGAAATTTACATTTTTCAGTTTTGTCAGACGATTGTAAAATTCTTACAGTAGGCTTATTTGCGCAATTTGAGCATTTCTGGCATGTTTGGTTGAAATTGATAATTTACATTTATTATTTTTGTAAGACGTTTGTAATATTCTCACAATAAGCTAATTAGCTCAATTGGAGCATTTCTAGCATGTTTGGTTGAAATTGGAAATTTACATTTTTCAGTTTTGTCAGACGTTTGTAATATTCTCACAATAAGCTAATTAGCTCAATTGGAGCATTTCTAGCATGTTTGGTTGAAATTGGAAATTTACATTTTTCACTTTTGTCAGACAATTGCAATATTCTCACAATAAGCTAATTAGCTCAATTAGAGCATTTCTAGCATGTTTGGTTGAAATTGGAAATTTACATTTTTCAGTTTTGTCAGACGTTTGTAAAATTCTTACAGTAGCCTTAGTTGCGCAATTTGAGCATTTCTAGCATGTTTGGTTGAAATTGGAAATTTACATTTTTCAGTTTTGTCAGACGTTTGTAAAATTCTTACAGTAGGCTTATTTGCGCAAGTTGAGCATTTCTAGCATGTTTGGTTGAAATTGGAAATTTACATTTTTCATTTTTGTCAGACGTTTGTAATATTCTCACAATAAGCTAATTAGCTCAATTGGAGCATTTCTAGCATGTTTGGTTGAAATTGGAAATTTACATTTTTCAGTTTTGTCAGACGTTTGTGATATTCTCACAATAAGCTAATTAGCTCAATTGGAGCATTTCTAGCATGTTTGGTTGAAATTGGAAATTTACATTTTTCAGTTTTGTCAGACGTTCGTAAAATTCTTACAGTAGGCTTATTTGCGCAATTTTAGCATTTCTAGCATGTTTGGTTGAAATTGGAAATTTACATTTTTCAGTTTTGTCAGACGTTTGTAAAATTCTTACAGTAGGCTTCTTTGCGCAATTTGAGCATTTCTAGCATGTTTGGTTGAAATTGGAAATTTACATTTTTCAGTTTTGTCAGACGTTTGTAATATTCTCACAATAAGCTAATTAGCTCAATTTGAGCATTTCTAGCATGTTCGGTTGAAATTGGAAATTTACATTTTTCATTTTTGTCAGACGTTTGTGAATTTCTCACAATGGGCTAATTAGCTCAATTAGAGCATTTCTAGCTTGTTTGGGTGAAATTGGAAATTTACATTTTTCACTTTTGTCAGACAATTGCAATATTCTCACAATAAGCTAATTAGATCAATTGGAGCATTTCTAGCATGTTTGGTTGAAATTGGAAATTTACATTTTTCAGTTTTGTCAGACGTTTGTAAAATTCTTACAGTAGGCTTATTTGCGCAAGTTGAGCATTTCTAGCATGTTTGGTTGAAATTGGAAATTTACATTTTTCATTTTTGTCAGACGTTTGTAATATTCTCACAATAAGCTAATTAGCTCAATTGGAGCATTTCTAGCATGTTTGGTTGAAATTGGAAATTTACATTTTTCAGTTTTGTCAGACGTTTGTGATATTCTCACAATAAGCTAATTAGCTCAATTGGAGCATTTCTAGCATATTTTGTTGAAATTGGAAATTTACATTTTTCAGTTTTGTCAGACGTTTGTAATATTCTCACAATAAGCTAATTAGCTCAATTGGAGCATTTCTAGCATGTTTGGTTGAAATTGGAAATTTACATTTTTCAGTTTTGTCAGACGTTTGTAATATTCTCACAATAAGCTACTTAGCTCAATTGGAGCATTTCTAGCACGTTTGGTTGAAATTGGAAATTTACATTTTTCACTTTTGTCAGACAATTGCAATATTCTCACAATAAGCTAATTAGCTCAATTGGAGCATTTCTAGCATGTATGGTTGAAATTGGAAATTTACATTTTTCAGTTTTGTCAGACGTTTGTAATATTCTCACAATAAGCTAATTAGCTCAATTGGAGCATTTCTAGCATGTTTGGTTGAAATTGGAAATTTACATTTTTCAGTTTTGTCAGACGTTCGTAAACTTCTTACAGTAGGCTTATTTGCGCAATTTGAGCATTTCTAGCATGTTTGGTTGAAATTGGAAATTTACATTTTCAGTTTTGTCAGACGTTTGTTAAATTCTTACAGTAGGCTTATTTGCGCAATTTGAGCATTTCTAGCATGTTTGGTTGAAATTGGAAATTTACATTTTTCAGTTTTGTCAGACGTTTGTAATATTCTCACAATAAGCTAATTAGCTCAATTTGAGCATTTCTAGCATGTTCGGTTGAAATTGGAAATTTACATTTTTCATTTTTGTCAGACGTTTGTGAATTTCTCACAATGGGCTAATTAGCTCAATTAGAGCATTTCTAGCATGTTTGGTTGAAATTGGAAATTTACATTTTTCATTTTTGTCAGACGTTTGTAATATTTTCACAATGAGCTAATTAACTCCATTAGAGCATTTCTAGCATGTTTGGTTGAAATTGGAAATTTACATTTTTCATTTTTGTCAGACGTTTGTAATATTTTCACAATGAGCTAATTAGCGCAATTAGAGCATTTCTAGCATGTTTGGTAGATATTGGAAATTTACATTTTTCATTTTTGTCAGACGTTTGTAATATTTTCACAATGAGCTAATTAGCTCAATTAGAGCATTTCTAGCTTGTTTGGTTGAAATTGGAAATTTACATTTTTCATTTTTGTCAGACGTTTGTAATATTTTCACAATGAGCTAATTAACTCAATTAGAGCATTTCTAGCCTGTTTGGTTGAAATTGGAAATTTACATTTTTCATTTTTGTCAAACGTTTGTAATATTTTCACAATGAGCTAATTAACTCAATTAGAGCATTTCTAGCATGTTTGGTTGAAATTGGAAATTTACATATTTCATTTGTGTCAGACGTTTGTGAATTTCTCACAATGAGCTAATTAGCTCAATTAGAGCATTTCTAGCATGTTTGGTTGAAATTGGAAATTTACATTTTCCAATTTTGTCAGACGTTTGTGAAATTCTCACAATGAGCTAATTAGCTCAATTGGAGCATTTCTAGCTTGTTTGGTTGAAATTGGAAATTTACATTTTTCATTTTTGTCAGACGTTTCTAATATTTTCACAATAAGCTAATTAGCTCAATTAGAGCATTTCTAGCTTGTTTGGTTGAAATTGGAAATTTACATTTTTCATTTTTGTCAGACGTTTGTAATATTTTCACAATACGCTAATTAGCGCAATTAGAGCATTTCTAGCATGTTTGGTTGAAATTGGAAGCTTACATTTTCCATTTTTGTCAGACGTTTGTGAAATTCTCACAATGGTATAATTAGCGCAATAAGAGCATTTCTAGCTTGTTTGGTTGAAATTGGAAATTTACATTTTCCATTTTTGTCAGACGTTTGTGAAATTCTCACAATGGGATAATTAGCGCAATTAGAGAATTTCTAGCGTGTTTGATTGAAATTGGAAATTTACATTTTTCATTTTTGTCAGACGTTTATAATATTTTCACAATAAGCTAATTAGCTCAATTAGAGCATTTCTAGCATGTTTGGTTGAAATTGGAAAATTACATTTTCCATTTTTGTCAGACGTTTGTAATATTTTCACAATAAGCTAATTAGCTCAATTGGAGCATTTCTAGCTTGTTTGGTTGAAATTGGAAATTTACATTTTTCATTTTTGTCAGACGTTTGTAATATTTTCACAATAAGCTAATTAGCGCAATTAGAGCATTTCTAGCATGTTTGGTTGAAATTGGAAGCTTACATTTTCCATTTTTGTCAGACGTTTGTTAAATTCTCACAATGGGATAATTAGCGCAATTAGAGCATTTCTAGCGTGTTTGGTTGAAATTGGAAATTTACATTTTTCATTTTTGTCAGACGTTTGTGAATTTCTCACAATGAGCTAATTAGCTCAATTAGAGCATTTCTAGCATGTTTGGTTGAAATTGGAAATTTACATTTTCCATTTTAGTCAGACGTTTGTGAAATTCTCACAATAAGCTAATTAGCTCAATTGGAGCATTTCTAGCATGTTTGGTTGAAATTGGAAATTTACATTTTTCACTTTTGTCAGACAATTGCAATATTCTCACAATAAGCTAATTAGCTCAATTGGAGCATTTGTAGCATGTTTGGTTGAAATTGGAAATTTACATTTTTCAGTTTTGTCAGACGTTTGTAAAATTCTTACAGTAGCCTTAGTTGCGCAATTTGAGCATTTCTAGCATGTTTGGTTGAAATTGGAAATTTACATTTTTCAGTTTTGTCAGACGTTTGTAAAATTCTTACAGTAGGCTTATTTGCGCAAGTTGAGCATTTCTAGCATGTTTGGTTGAAATTGGAAATTTACATTTTTCAGTTTTGTCAGACGTTTGTAATATTCTCACAATAAGTTAATTAGCTCAATTGGAGCATTTCTAGCATGTTTGGTTGAAATTGGAAATTTAAATTTTTCACTTTTGTCAGACAATTGCAATATTCTCACAATAAGCTAATTAGCTCAATTGGAGCATTTCTAGCATGTTTGGTTGAAATTGGAAATTTACATTTTTCAGTTTTGTCAGACGTTTGTAAAATTCTTACAGTAGCCTTAGTTGCGCAATTTGAGCATTTCTAGCATGTTTGGTTGAAATTGGAAATTTACATTTTTCAGTTTTGTCAGACGTTTGTAAAATTCTTACAGTAGGCTTATTTGCGCAAGTTGAGCATTTCTAGCATGTTTGGTTGAAATTGGAAATTTACATTTTTCATTTTTGTCAGACGTTTGTAATATTCTCACAATAAGCTAATTAGCTCAATTGGAGCATTTCTAGCATGTTTGGTTGAAATTGGAAGTTTACATTTTTCAGTTTTGTCAGACGTTTGTGATATTCTCACAATAAGCTAATTAGCTCAATTGGAGCATTTCTAGCATGTTTGGTTGAAATTGGAAATTTACATTTTTCAGTTTTGTCAGACGTTCGTAAAATTCTTACAGTAGGCTTATTTGCGCAATTTTAGCATTTCTAGCATGTTTGGTTGAAATTGGAAATTTACATTTTTCAGTTTTGTCAGACGTTTGTAAAATTCTTACAGTAGGCTTCTTTGCGCAATTTGAGCATTTCTAGCATGTTTGGTTGAAATTGGAAATTTACATTTTTCAGTTTTGTCAGACGTTTGTAATATTCTCACAATAAGCTAATTAGCTCAATTTGAGCATTTCTAGCATGTTTGGTTGAAATTGGAAAATTACATTTTCCATTTTTGTCAGACGTTTGTAATATTTTCACAATGAGCTAATTAGCTCAATTGGAGCATTTCTAGCTTGTTTGGTTGAAATTGGAAATTTACATTTTTCATTTTTGTCAGACGTTTGTAATATTTTCACAATAAGCTAATTAGCGCAATTAGAGCATTTCTAGCATGTTTGGTTGAAATTGGAAGCTTACATTTTCCATTTTTGTCAGACGTTTGTTAAATTCTCACAATGGGATAATTAGCGCAATTAGAGCATTTCTAGCGTGTTTGGTTGAAATTGGAAATTTACATTTTTCATTTTTGTCAGACGTTTGTGAATTTCTCACAATGAGCTAATTAGCTCAATTAGAGCATTTCTAGCATGTTTGGTTGAAATTGGAAATTTACATTTTCCATTTTTGTCAGACGTTTGTGAAATTCTCACAATAAGCTAATTAGCTCAATTAGAGCATTTCTAGCATGTTTGGTTGAAATTGGAAATTTACATTTTCCATTTTTGTCAGACGTTTGTAAAATTCTCACAATGGGATAATTAGCGCAATTAGAGCATTTCTAGCGTGTTTGGTTGAAATTGGAAGTTTACATTTTTCATTTTTGTCAGACGTTCATAATATTTTCACAATAAGCTAATTAGCTCAATTAGAGCATTTCTCGCATGTTTGGTTGAAATTGGAAGTTTACATTTTTCATTCTTGTCAGACGTTTGTAATATTTTCATAATGAGCTAATTAACTCAATTGGAGCATTTCTAGCATGTTTGGTTGAAATTGGAAATTTACATTTATCATTTTTGTCAGACGTTTGTAATATTCTCACAATAAGCTAATTAGCTCAATTGGAGCATTTCTAGCATGTTTGGTTGAAATTGAAAATTTACATTTTTCAGTTTTGTCAGACGATTGTAAAATTCTTACAGTAGGCTTATTTGCGCAATTTGAGCATTTCTGGCATGTTTGGTTGAAATTGATAATTTACATTCATCATTTTTGTAAGACGTTTGTAATATTCTCACAATATGCTAATTAGCTCAATTGGAGCATTTCTAGCATGTTTGGTTGAAATTGGAAATTTACATTTTTCAGTTTTGTCAGACGTTTGTAATATTCTCACAATAAGCTAATTAGCTCAATTGGAGCATTTCTAGCATGTTTGGTTGAAATTGGAAATTTACATTTTTCACTTTTGTCAGACAATTGCAATATTCTCACAATAAGCTAATTAGCTCAATTGGAGCATTTCTAGCATGTTTGGTTGAAATTGGAAATTTACATTTTTCAGTTTTGTCAGACGTTTGTAAAATTCTTACAGTAGCCTTATTTGCGCAATTTGAGCATTTCTAGCATGTTTGGTTGAAATTGGAAATTTACATTTTTCAGTTTTGTCAGACGTTTGTAAAGTTCTTACAGTAGGCTTATTTGCGCAAGTTGAGCATTTCTAGCATGTTTGGTTGAAATTGGAAATTTACATTTTTCATTTTTGTCAGACGTTTGTAATATTCTCACAATAAGCTAATTAGCTCAATTGGAGCATTTCTAGCATGTTTGGTTGAAATTGGAAATTTACATTTTTCAGTTTTGTCAGACGTTTGTGATATTCTCACAATAAGCTAATTAGCTCAATTGGAGCATTTCTAGCATGTTTGGTTGAAATTGGAAATTTACATTTTTCAGTTTTGTCAGACGTTTGTAATATTCTCACAATAAGCTACTTAGCTCAATTGGAGCATTTCTAGCACGTTTGGTTGAAATTGGAAATTTACATTTTTCACTTTTGTCAGACAATTGCAATATTCTCACAATAAGCTAATTAGCTCAATTGGAGCATTTCTAGCATGTTTGGTTGAATTTGGAAATTTACATTTTTCAGTTTTGTCAGACGTTCGTAAAATTCTTACAGTAGGCTTATTTGCGCAATTTTAGCATTTCTAGCATGTTTGGTTGAAATTGGAAATTTACATTTTTCAGTTTTGTCAGACGTTTGTAAAATTCTTACAGTAGGCTTATTTGCGCAATTAGAGCATTTCTAGCATGTTTGGTTGAAATTGGAAATTTACATTTTTCAGTTTTGTCAGACGTTTGTAATATTCTCACAATAAGCTAATTAGCTCAATTTGAGCATTTCTAGCATGTTCGGTTGAAATTGGAAATTTACATTTTTCATTTTTGTCAGACGTTTGTGAATTTCTCACAATGGGCTAATTAGCTCAATTAGAGCATTTCTAGCATGTTTGGTTGAAATTGGAAATTTACATTTTTCATTTTTGTCAGACGTTTGTAATATTTTCACAATGAGCTAATTAACTCCATTAGAGCATTTCTAGCATGTTTGGTAGATATTGGAAATTTACATTTTTCATTTTTGTCAGACGTTTGTAATATTTTCACAATGAGCTAATTAGCTCAATTAGAGCATTTCTAGCTTGTTTGGGTGAAATTGGAAATTTACATTTTTCATTCTTGTCAGACGTTTGTAATATTTTCACAATGAGCTAATTAACTCAATTGGAGCATTTCTAGCATGTTTGGTTGAAATTGGAAATTTACATTTATCATTTTTGTCAGACGTTTGTAATATTCTCACAATAAGCTAATTAGCTCAATTGGAGCTCTTCTAGCATGTTTGGTTGAAATTGAAAATTTACATTTTTCAGTTTTGTCAGACGATTGTAAAATTCTTACAGTAGGCTTATTTGCGCAATTTGAGCATTTCTGGCATGTTTGGTTGAAATTGATAATTTACATTTATCATTTTTGTAAGACGTTTGTAATATTCTCACAATAAGCTAATTAGCTCAATTGGAGCATTTCTAGCATGTTTGGTTGAAATTGGAAATTTACATTTTTCAGTTTTGTCAGACGTTTGTAATATTCTCACAATAAGCTAATTAGCTCAATTGGAGCATTTCTAGCATATTTGGTTAAAATTGGAAATTTACATTTTTCACTTTTGTCAGACAATTGCAATATTCTCACAATAAGCTAATTAGCTCAATTGGAGCATTTCTAGCATGTTTGGTTGAAATTGGAAAATTACATTTTTCAGTTTTGTCAGACGTTTGTAAAATTCTTACAGTAGCCTTATTTGCGCAATTTGAGCATTTCTAGCATGTTTGGTTGAAATTGGAAATTTACATTTTTCAGTTTTGTCAGACGTTTGTAAAATTCTTACAGTAGGCTTACTTGCGCAAATTGAGCATTTCTAGCGTGTTTCTTTGAAATTTGAAATTAACATTTCACCTTTTTGTCAGACGTTTGTAATATTTCCACATTGAGCTAATTAGCTCAATTAGAGCATTTCTAGCATGTTTGATTGAAATTGGAAATTTACATTTTTCATTCTTGTCAGACGTTTGTAATATTTTCACAATAAGCTAATTAGCTCAATTGGAGCATTTCTAGCATGTTTGGTTGAAATTGGAAATTTACACTTTTCATTTTTGTCAGACGTTTGTAATATTTTCACAATAAGCTGATTAACTCAATTAGAACATTTCTAGCATGTTTGGTTGAAATTGGAAATTTACATTTTTCATTTTTGTCAAACGTTTGTAATATTTTCACAATGAGCTAATTAACTCAATTAGAGCATTTCTAACCTGTTTGGTTGAAATTGGAAATTTACATTTTTCATTTTTGTCAAACGTTTGTAATATTTTCACAATGAGCTAATTAACTCAATTAGAGCATTTCTAGCATGTTTGGTTGAAATTGGAAATTTACATATTTCATTTTTGTCAGACGTTTGTGAATTTCTCACAATGAGCTAATTAGCTCAATTAGAGCATTTCTAGCATGTTTGGTTGAAATTGGAAATTTACATTTTCCATTTTTGTCAGACGTTTGTGAAATTCTCACAATAAGCTAATTAGCTCAATTGGAGCATTTCTAGCTTGTTTGGTTGAAATTGGAAATTTACATTTTTCATTTTTGTCAGACGTTTGTAATATTTTCACAATAAGCTAATTAGCTCAATTGGAGCATTTCTAGCTTGTTTGGTTGAAATTGGAAATTTACATTTTTCATTTTTGTCAGACGTTTGTAATATTTTCACAATAAGCTAATTAGCGCAATTAGAGCATTTCTAGCATGTTTGGTTGAAATTGGAAGCTTACATTTTCCATTTTTGTCAGACGTTTGTGAAATTCTCACAATGGGATAATTAGCGCAATTAGAGCATTTCTAGCTTGTTTGGTTGAAATTGGAAATTTACATTTTCCATTTTTGTCAGACGTTTGTGAAATTCTCACAATGGGATAATTAGCGCAATTAGAGCATTTCTAGCGTGTTTGATTGAAATTGGAAATTTACATTTTTCATTTTTGTCAGACGTTTATAATATTTTCACAATAAGCTAATTAGCTCAATTAGAGCATTTCTAGCATGTTTGGTTGAAATTGGAAAATTACATTTTCCATTTTTGTCAGACGTTTGTAATATTTTCACAATGAGCTAATTAGCTCAATTGGAGCATTTCTAGCTTGTTTGGTTGAAATTGGAAATTTACATTTTTCATTTTTGTCAGACGTTTGTAATATTTTCACAATAAGCTAATTAGCGCAATTAGAGCATTTCTAGCATGTTTGGTTGAAATTGGAAGCTTACATTTTCCATTTTTGTCAGACGTTTGTTAAATTCTCACAATGGGATAATTAGCGCAATTAGAGCATTTCTAGCGTGTTTGGTTGAAATTGGAAATTTACATTTTTCATTTTTGTCAGACGTTTGTGAATTTCTCACAATGAGCTAATTAGCTCAATTAGAGCATTTCTAGCATGTTTGGTTGAAAATGGAAATTTACATTTTCCATTTTTGTCAGACGTTTGTGAAATTCTCACAATAAGCTAATTAGCTCAATTAGAGCATTTCTAGCATGTTTGGTTGAAATTGGAAATTTACATTTTCCATTTTTGTCAGACGTTTGTAAAATTCTCACAATGGGATAATTAGCGCAATTAGAGCATTTCTAGCGTGTTTGGTTGAAATTGGAAGTTTACATTTTTCATTTTTGTCAGACGTTCATAATATTTTCACAATAAGCTAATTAGCTCAATTAGAGCATTTCTAGCATGTTTGGTTGAAATTGGAAGTTTACATTTTTCATTCTTGTCAGACGTTTGTAATATTTTCACAATGAGCTAATTAACTCAATTGGAGCATTTCTAGCATGTTTGGTTGAAATTGGAAATTTACATTTATCATTTTTGTCAGACGTTTGTAATATTCTCACAATAAGCTAATTAGCTCAATTGGAGCATTTCTAGCATGTTTGGTTGAAATTGAAAATTTACATTTTTCAGTTTTGTCAGACGATTGTAAAATTCTTACAGTAGGCTTATTTGCGCAATTTGAGCATTTCTGGCATGTTTGGTTGAAATTGATAATTTACATTTATCATTTCTGTAAGACGTTTGTAATATTCTCACAATAAGCTAATTAGCTCAATTGGAGCATTTCTAGCATGTTTGGTTGAAATTGGAAATTTACATTTTTCACTTTTGTCAGACAATTGCAATATTCTCACAATAAGCTAATTAGCTCAATTGGAGCATTTCTAGCATGTTTGGTTGAAATTGGAAATTTACATTTTTCAGTTTTGTCAGACGTTTGTAAAATTCTTACAGTAGCCTTATTTGCGCAATTTGAGCATTTCTAGCATGTTTGGTTGAAATTGGAAATTTACATTTTTCAGTTTTGTCAGACGTTTGTAAAGTTCTTACAGTAGGCTTATTTGCGCAAGTTGAGCATTTCTAGCATGTTTGGTTGAAATTGGAAATTTACATTTTTCATTTTTGTCAGACGTTTGTAATATTCTCACAATAAGCTAATTAGCTCAATTGGAGCATTTCTAGCATGTTTGGTTGAAATTGGAAATTTACATTTTTCAGTTTTGTCAGACGTTTGTGATATTCTCACAATAAGCTAATTAGCTCAATTGGAGCATTTCTAGCATGTTTGGTTGAAATTGGAAATTTACATTTTTCAGTTTTGTCAGACGTTTGTAATATTCTCACAATAAGCTACTTAGCTCAATTGGAGCATTTCTAGCACGTTTGGTTGAAATTGGAAATTTACATTTTTCACTTTTGTCAGACAATTGCAATATTCTCACAATAAGCTAATTAGCTCAATTGGAGCATTTCTAGCATGTTTGGTTGAATTTGGAAATTTACATTTTTCAGTTTTGTCAGACGTTCGTAAAATTCTTACAGTAGGCTTATTTGCGCAATTTTAGCATTTCTAGCATGTTTGGTTGAAATTGGAAATTTACATTTTTCAGTTTTGTCAGACGTTTGTAAAATTCTTACAGTAGGCTTATTTGCGCAATTAGAGCATTTCTAGCATGTTTGGTTGAAATTGGAAATTTACATTTTTCAGTTTTGTCAGACGTTTGTAATATTCTCACAATAAGCTAATTAGCTCAATTTGAGCATTTCTAGCATGTTCGGTTGAAATTGGAAATTTACATTTTTCATTTTTGTCAGACGTTTGTGAATTTCTCACAATGGGCTAATTAGCTCAATTAGAGCATTTCTAGCATGTTTGGTTGAAATTGGAAATTTACATTTTTCATTTTTGTCAGACGTTTGTAATATTTTCACAATGAGCTAATTAACTCCATTAGAGCATTTCTAGCATGTTTGGTAGATATTGGAAATTTACATTTTTCATTTTTGTCAGACGTTTGTAATATTTTCACAATGAGCTAATTAGCTCAATTAGAGCATTTCTAGCTTGTTTGGGTGAAATTGGAAATTTACATTTTTCATTTTTGTCAGACGCTTGTAAAATTCTTACAGTAGGCTTACTTGCGCAAATTGAGCATTTCTAGCGTGTTTCTTTGAAATTGGAAATTAACATTTCACCTTTTTGTCAGACGTTTGTAATATTTCCACATTGAGCTAATTAGCTCAATTAGAGCATTTCTAGCATGTTTGATTGAAATTGGAAATTTACATTTTTCATTCTTGTCAGACGTTTGTAATATTTTCACAATAAGCTAATTAGCTCAATTGGAGCATTTCTAGCATGTTTGGTTGAAATTGGAAATTTACACTTTTCATTTTTGTCAGACATTTGTAATATTTTCCCAATAAGCTGATTAACTCAATTAGAACATTTCTAGCATGTTTAGTTGAAATTGGAATTTTACATTTTTCATTTTTGTCAGACGTTTGTAAAATTCTTACAGTAGCCTTATTTGCGCAATTTGAGCATTTCTAGCATGTTTGGTTGAAATTGGAAATTTACATTTTTCACTTTTGTCAGACAATTGCAATATTCTCACAATAAGCTAATTAGCTCAATTGGAGCATTTCTAGCATGTTTGGTTGAAATTGGAAATTTACATTTTTCAGTTTTGTCAGACGTTTGTAAAATTTTTACAGTAGCCTTATTTGCGCAATTTGAGCATTTCTAGCATGTTTGGTTGAAATTGGAAATTTACATTTTTCAGTTTTGTTAGACGTTTGTAAAATTCTTACAGTAGGCTTATTTGCGCAAGTTGAGCATTTCTAGCATGTTTGGTTGAAATTGGAAATTTACATTTTTCATTTTTGTCAGACGTTTGTAATATTCTCACAATAAGCTAATTAGCTCAATTGGAGCATTTCTAGCATGTTTGGTTGAAATTGGAAATTTACATTTTTCAGTTTTGTCAGACGTTTGTGATATTCTCACAATAAGCTAATTAGCTCAATTGGAGCATTTCTAGCATATTTTGTTGAAATTGGAAATTTTCATTTTTCAGTTTTGTCAGACGTTTGTAATATTTTCACAATGAGCTAATTAACTCAATTAGAGTATTTCTAGCATGTTTGGTTGAAATTGGAAATTTACATTTTTCATTTTTGTCAGACGTTTGTGAATTTCTCACAATGAGCTAATTAGCTCAATTAGAGCATTTCTAGCATGTTTGGTTGAAATTGGAATTTTACATTTTGCATTTTTGTCAGACGTTTGTAATATTTTCACAATGAGCTAATTAACTCAATTAGAGCATTTCTAGCCTGTTTGGTTGAAATTGGAAATTTACATTTTTCATTTTTGTCAGACGTTTGTAATATTTTCACAATGAGCTAATTAACTCAATTAGAGCATTTCTAGCTTGTTTGGTTGAAATTGGAAATTTACATATTTCATTTTTGTCAGACGTTTGTGAATTTTTCACAATGAGCTAATTAGCTCAATTAGAGCATTTCTAGCATGTTTGATTGAAATTGGAAATTTACATTTTTCATTTTTGTCAGGCGTTTGTAATATTTTCACAATGAGCTAATTAACTCAATTAGAGCATTTCTAGCATATTTGGTTGAAATTGGAAATTTACATTTTTCATTTTTGTCAGACGTTTGTAATAATTTCACAATAAGCTAATTAACTCAATGAGAGCATTTCTAGCATGTTTGGTTGAAATTGGAAATTTACATTTTCCATTTTTGTCAGACGTTTGTAATAATTTCACAATAAGCTAATTAGCTCAATTAGAACATTTCTAGCATGTTTGATTGAAATTGGAAATTTACATTTTTCATTTTTGTCAGGCGTTTGTAATAATTTCACAATAAGCTAATTAACTCAATTAGAGCATTTCTAGCATGTTTGGTTGAAATTGGAAATTTACATTTTTCATTTTTGTCAGACGTTTGTAATAATTTCACAATAAGCTAATTAGCTCAATTAGAGCATTTCTAGCATGTTTGATTGAAATTGGAAATTTACATTTTTCATTTTTGTCAGGCGTTTGTAATAATTTCACAATAAGCTAATTAACTCAATTAGAGCATTTCTAGCCTGTTTGGTTGAAATTGGAAATTTACATTTTTCATTTTTGTCAGGCGTTTGTAATAATTTCACAATAAGCTAATTAACTTAATTAGAGCATTTCTAGCATGTTGGGTTGAAATTGGAAATTTACATTTTTCATTTTTGTCAGACGTTTGTAATATTTTCACAATAAGCTAATTAGCTCAATTAGAGCATTTCTAGCATGTTTGGTTGAAATTGGAAATTTACATTTTTCACTTTTGTCAGGCGTTTGTAATAATTTCACAATAAGCTAATTAGCTCAATTAGAGCATTTCTAGCATGTTTGGTTGAAATTGGAAATTTACATTTTTCATTTTTGTCAGGCGTTTGTAATAATTTCACAATAAGCTAATTAACTCATTTAGAGCATTTCTAGCATGTTTGGTTGAAATTGGAAATTTACATTTTTCATTTTTGTCAGACGTTTGTAATAATTTCACAATAAGCTAATTAACTCATTTAGAGCATTTCTAGCATGTTTGGTTGAAATTGGAAATTTACATTTTCCATTTTTGTCAGACGTTTGTGAAATTCTCAGAATGGGATAATTAGCGCAATTAGAGCATTTCTAGCGTGTTTGGTTGAAATTAGAAATTTACATTTTTCATTTTTGTCAGACGTTCATAATATTTTCACAATAAGCTAATTAGCTCAATGAGAGCATTTTTAGCTTGTTTGGTTGAAATTGGAAATTTACATTTTTCATTTTTGTCAGACGTTTGTAATATTTTCACAATGAGCTAATTAACTCAATTAGAGCATTTCTAGCATGTTTGGTTGAAATTGGAAATTTACATTTTTCATTTTTGTCAGACGTTTGTAATAATTTCACAATAAGCTAATTAGCTCAATTAGAGCATTTCTAGCATGTTTGGTTGAAATTGGAAATTTACATTTTCCATTTTTGTCAGACGTTTGTGAAATTCTCACAATGGGATAATTAGCGCAATTAGAGCATTTCTAGCGTGTTTGGTTGAAATTGGAAATTTACATTTTTCATTTTTGTCAGACGTTTATAATATTTTCACAATAAGCTAATTAGCTCAATTAGAGTATTTCTAGCTTGTTTGGTTGAAATTGGAAATTTACATTTTTCATTTTTGTCAGACGTTTGTAAAATTCTTACAGTAGGCTTACTTGCGCAAATTGAGCATTTCTAGCGCGTTTCTTTGAAGTTGGAAATTAACATTTCACATTTTTGTCAGACGTTTGTAATATTTTCACAATGAGCTAATTAGCTCAATTAGAGCATTTCTAGCATGTTTGATTGGAATTGGAAATTTACATTTTTCATTTTTGTCAGGCGTTTGTAATATTTTCACAATGAGCTAATTAACTCAATTAGAGCATTTCTAGCATGTTTGGTTGAAATTGGAAATTTACATTTTTCATTTTTGTCAGGCGTTTGTAATAATTTCACAATAAGCTAATTAACTCAATTAGAGCATTTTTAGCATGTTTGGTTGAAATTGGAAATTTACATTTTCCATTTTTGTCAGACGTTTGTAATATTCTCACAATAAGCTAATTAGCTCAATTAGAGCATTTCTAGCATGTTTGGTTGAAATTGGAAATTTACTTTTTTCACTTTTGTCAGACGTTTGTAATATTCTCACAATAAGCTAATTAGCTCAATTAGAACATTTCTAGCATGTTTGGTTGAAATTGGAAATTTACATTTTTCATTTTTGTCAGACGTTTGTAATAATTTCACAATAAGCTAATTAACTCAATTAGAGCATTTCTAGCATGTTTGGTTGAAATTGGAAATTTACATTTTTCATTTTTGTCAGACGTTTATAATATTTTCACAATAAGCTAATTAGCTCAATTAGAGCATTTCTAGCTTGTTTGGTTGAAATTGGAAAATTACATTTTTCATTTTTGTCAGACGTTTATAATATTTTCACAATAAGCTAATTAGCTCAATTAGAGCATTTCTAGCTTGTTTGGTTGAAATTGGAAAATTACATTTTTCGTTTTTGTCAGACGTTTGTAAAATTCTTACAGTAGGCTTACTTGCGCAATTTGAGCATTTCTAGCGCGTTTCTTTGAAATTGGAAATTAACATTTCACATTTTTGTCAGACGTTTGTAATATTTTCACCATGAGCTAATTAGCTCAATTAGAGCATTTCTAGCATGTTTGATTGAAATTGGAAATTTACATTTTTCATTTTTGTCAGGCGTTTGTAATAATTTCACAATAAGCTAATTAACTCAATTAGAGCATTTCTAGCATGTTGGGTTGAAATTGGAAATTTACATTTTTCATTTTTGTCAGACGTTTGTAATATTTTCACAATAAGCTAATTAGCTCAATTAGAGCATTTCTAGCATGTTTGGTTGAAATTGGAAATTTACATTTTTCACTTTTGTCAGGCGTTTGTAATAATTTCACAATAAGCTAATTAACTCAATTAGAGCATTTCTAGCATGTTTGGTTGAAATTGGAAATTTACATTTTTCATTTTTGTCAGACGTTTGTAATATTTTCACAATGAGCTAATTAACTCAATGAGAGCATTTCTAGCATGTTTGGTTGAAATTGGAAATTTACATTTTTCATTTTTGTCAGACGTTTGTAATATTTTCACAATGAGCTAATTAGCTCAATTGGAGCATTTCTAGCTTGTTTGGTTGAAATTGGAAATTTACATTTTTCATTTTTGTCAGACGTTTGTAATATTTTCACAATAAGCTAATTAGCTCAATTGGAGCATTTCTAGCATGTTTGGTTGAAATTGGAAGCTTACATTTTCCATTTTTGTCAGACGTTTGTGAATTTCTCACAATGAGCTAATTAGCTCAATTAGAGCATTTCTAGCATGTTTGGTTGAAATTGGAAATTTACATTTTTCATTTTTGTCAGACGTTTGTAATATTTTCACAATGAGCTAATTAACTCAATTAGAGCATTTCTAGCCTGTTTGGTTGAAATTGGAAATTTACATTTTTCATTTTTGTCAAACGTTTGTAATATTTTCACAATGAGCTAATTAGCGCAATTAGAGCATTTCTAGCATGTTTGGTTGAAATTGGAAATTTACATATTTCATTTTTGTCAGACGTTTGTGAATTTCTCACAATGAGCTAATTAGCTCAATTAGACCATTTCTAGCATGTTTGGTTGAAATTGGAAATTTACATTTTTCATTTTTGTCAGACGTTTGTGAAATTCTTACAGTAGGCTTACTTGCGCAAATTGAGCATTTCTAGCGCGTTTCTTTGAAATTGGAAATTAACATTTCACATTTTTGTCAGACGTTTGTAATATTTTCACAATGAGCTAATTAGCTCAATTAGAGCATTTCTAGCATGTTTGGTTGAACTTGGAAATTTACATTTTTCATTTTTGTCAGACGTTTGTAATAATTTCGCAATAAGCTAATTAACTCAATTAGAGCATTTCTAGCATGTTTGGTTGAAATTGGAAATTTACATTTTCCATTTTTGTCAGACGTTTGTAATAATTTCACAATAAGCTAATTAACTCAATTAGAGCATTTCTAGCATGTTTGGTTGAAATTGGAAATTTACATTTTCCATTTTTGTCAGACGTTTGTAAAATTCTTACAGTAGGCTTACTTGCGCAAATTGAGCATTTCTAGCGCGTTTCTTTGAAATTGGAAATTAACATTTCACATTTTTGTCAGACGTTTGTAATATTTTCACAATGAGCTAATTAGCTCAATTAGAGCATTTCTAGCATGTTTGGTTGAAATTGGAAATTTACATTTTCCATTTTTGTCAGACGTTTGTAATAATTTCACAATAAGCTAATTAACTCAATTAGAGCATTTCTAGCATGTTTGGTTGAAATTGGAAATTTACATTTTTCATTTTTGTCAGACGTTTGTAATATTTTCACAATAAGCTAATTAACTCAATTAGAGCATTTCTAGCATGTTTGGTTGAAATTGGAAATTTACATTTTTCATTTTTGTCAGACGTTTGTAATAATTTCACAATAAGCTAATTAGCTCAATTAGAGCATTTCTAGCATGTTTGATTGAAATTGGAAATTTACATTTTTCATTTTTGTCAGGCGTTTGTAATAATTTCACAATAAGCTAATTAACTCAATTAGAGCATTTCTAGCCTGTTTGGTTGAAATTGGAAATTTACATTTTTCATTTTTGTCAGGCGTTTGTAATAATTTCACAATAAGCTAATTAACTCAATTAGAGCATTTCTAGCATGTTGGGTTGAAATTGGAAATTTACATTTTTCATTTTTGTCAGACGTTTGTAATATTTTCACAATAAGCTAATTAGTTCAATTAGAGCATTTCTAGCATGTTTGGTTGAAATTGGAAATTTACATTTTTCACTTTTGTCAGGCGTTTGTAATAATTTCACAATAAGCTAATTAGCTCAATTAGAGCATTTCTAGCATGTTTGGTTGAAATTGGAAATTTACATTTTTCATTTTTGTCAGGCGTTTGTAATAATTTCACAATAAGCTAATTAACTCATTTAGAGCATTTCTAGCATGTTTGGTTGAAATTGGAAATTTACATTTTTCATTTTTGTCAGACGTTTGTAATAATTTCACAATAAGCTAATTAACTCATTTAGAGCATTTCTAGCATGTTTGGTTGAAATTGGAAATTTACATTTTCCATTTTTGTCAGACGTTTGTGAAATTCTCAGAATGGGATAATTAGCGCAATTAGAGCATTTCTAGCGTGTTTGGTTGAAATTAGAAATTTACATTTTTCATTTTTGTCAGACGTTCATAATATTTTCACAATAAGCTAATTAGCTCAATGAGAGCATTTTTAGCTTGTTTGGTTGAAATTGGAAATTTACATTTTTCATTTTTGTCAGACGTTTGTAATATTTTCACAATGAGCTAATTAACTCAATTAGAGCATTTCTAGCATGTTTGGTTGAAATTGGAAATTTACATTTTTCATTTTTGTCAGACGTTTGTAATAATTTCACAATAAGCTAATTAGCTCAATTAGAGCATTTCTAGCATGTTTGGTTGAAATTGGAAATTTACATTTTCCATTTTTGTCAGACGTTTGTGAAATTCTCACAATGGGATAATTAGCGCAATTAGAGCATTTCTAGCGTGTTTGGTTGAAATTGGAAATTTACATTTTTCATTTTTGTCAGACGTTTATAATATTTTCACAATAAGCTAATTAGCTCAATTAGAGTATTTCTAGCTTGTTTGGTTGAAATTGGAAATTTACATTTTTCATTTTTGTCAGACGTTTGTAAAATTCTTACAGTAGGCTTACTTGCGCAAATTGAGCATTTCTAGCGCGTTTCTTTGAAGTTGGAAATTAACATTTCACATTTTTGTCAGACGTTTGTAATATTTTCACAATGAGCTAATTAGCTCAATTAGAGCATTTCTAGCATGTTTGATTGGAATTGGAAATTTACATTTTTCATTTTTGTCAGGCGTTTGTAATATTTTCACAATGAGCTAATTAACTCAATTAGAGCATTTCTAGCATGTTTGGTTGAAATTGGAAATTTACATTTTTCATTTTTGTCAGGCGTTTGTAATAATTTCACAATAAGCTAATTAACTCAATTAAAGCATTTTTAGCATGTTTGGTTGAAATTGGAAATTTACATTTTCCATTTTTGTCAGACGTTTGTAATATTCTCACAATAAGCTAATTAGCTCAATTAGAGCATTTCTAGCATGTTTGGTTGAAATTGGAAATTTACTTTTTTCACTTTTGTCAGACGTTTGTAATATTCTCACAATAAGCTAATTAGCTCAATTAGAACATTTCTAGCATGTTTGGTTGAAATTGGAAATTTACATTTTTCATTTTTGTCAGACGTTTGTAATAATTTCACAATAAGCTAATTAACTCAATTAGAGCATTTCTAGCATGTTTGGTTGAAATTGGAAATTTACATTTTTCATTTTTGTCAGACGTTTATAATATTTTCACAATAAGCTAATTAGCTCAATTAGAGCATTTCTAGCTTGTTTGGTTGAAATTGGAAAATTACATTTTTCATTTTTGTCAGACGTTTATAATATTTTCACAATAAGCTAATTAGCTCAATTAGAGCATTTCTAGCTTGTTTGGTTGAAATTGGAAAATTACATTTTTCGTTTTTGTCAGACGTTTGTAAAATTCTTACAGTAGGCTTACTTGCGCAATTTGAGCATTTCTAGCGCGTTTCTTTGAAATTGGAAATTAACATTTCACATTTTTGTCAGACGTTTGTAATATTTTCACCATGAGCTAATTAGCTCAATTAGAGCATTTCTAGCATGTTTGATTGAAATTGGAAATTTACATTTTTCATTTTTGTCAGGCGTTTGTAATAATTTCACAATAAGCTAATTAACTCAATTAGAGCATTTCTAGCATGTTGGGTTGAAATTGGAAATTTACATTTTTCATTTTTGTCAGACGTTTGTAATAATTTCACAATAAGCTAATTAACTCAATTAGAGCATTTCTAGCATGTTTGGTTGAAATTGGAAATTTACATTTTTCATTTTTGTCAGACGTTTATAATATTTTCACAATAAGCTAATTAGCTCAATTAGAGCATTTCTAGCTTGTTTGGTTGAAATTGGAAAATTACATTTTTCATTTTTGTCAGACGTTTATAATATTTTCACAATAAGCTAATTAGCTCAATTAGAGCATTTCTAGCTTGTTTGGTTGAAATTGGAAAATTACATTTTTCGTTTTTGTCAGACGTTTGTAAAATTCTTACAGTAGGCTTACTTGCGCAATTTGAGCATTTCTAGCGCGTTTCTTTGAAATTGGAAATTAACATTTCACATTTTTGTCAGACGTTTGTAATATTTTCACCATGAGCTAATTAGCTCAATTAGAGCATTTCTAGCATGTTTGATTGAAATTGGAAATTTACATTTTTCATTTTTGTCAGGCGTTTGTAATAATTTCACAATAAGCTAATTAACTCAATTAGAGCATTTCTAGCATGTTGGGTTGAAATTGGAAATTTACATTTTTCATTTTTGTCAGACGTTTGTAATAATTTCACAATAAGCTAATTAACTCAATTAGAGCATTTCTAGCATGTTTGGTTGAAATTGGAAATTTACATTTTTCATTTTTGTCAGACGTTTATAATATTTTCACAATAAGCTAATTAGCTCAATTAGAGCATTTCTAGCTTGTTTGGTTGAAATTGGAAAATTACATTTTTCATTTTTGTCAGACGTTTATAATATTTTCACAATAAGCTAATTAGCTCAATTAGAGCATTTCTAGCTTGTTTGGTTGAAATTGGAAAATTACATTTTTCGTTTTTGTCAGACGTTTGTAAAATTCTTACAGTAGGCTTACTTGCGCAATTTGAGCATTTCTAGCGCGTTTCTTTGAAATTGGAAATTAACATTTCACATTTTTGTCAGACGTTTGTAATATTTTCACCATGAGCTAATTAGCTCAATTAGAGCATTTCTAGCATGTTTGATTGAAATTGGAAATTTACATTTTTCATTTTTGTCAGGCGTTTGTAATAATTTCACAATAAGCTAATTAACTCAATTAGAGCATTTCTAGCATGTTGGGTTGAAATTGGAAATTTACATTTTTCATTTTTGTCAGACGTTTGTAATATTTTCACAATAAGCTAATTAGCTCAATTAGAGCATTTCTAGCATGTTTGGTTGAAATTGGAAATTTACATTTTTCACTTTTGTCAGGCGTTTGTAATAATTTCACAATAAGCTAATTAACTCAATTAGAGCATTTCTAGCATGTTTGGTTGAAATTGGAAATTTACATTTTTCATTTTTGTCAGACGTTTGTAATATTTTCACAATGAGCTAATTAACTCAATGAGAGCATTTCTAGCATGTTTGGTTGAAATTGGAAATTTACATTTTTCATTTTTGTCAGACGTTTGTAATATTTTCACAATGAGCTAATTAACTCATTTAGAGCATTTCTAGCATGTTTGGTTGAAATTGGAAATTTACATTTTCCATTTTTGTCAGACGTTTGTGAAATTCTCAGAATGGGATAATTAGCGCAATTAGAGCATTTCTAGCGTGTTTGGTTGAAATTAGAAATTTACATTTTTCATTTTTGTCAGACGTTTGTAATATTCTCACAATAAGCTAATTAGCTCAATTGGAGCATTTCTAGCATGTTTGGTTGAAATTGGAAATTTACATTTTTCAGTTTTGTCAGACGTTTGTGATATTCTCACAATAAGCTAATTAGCTCAATTAGAGCATTTCTAGCATGTTTGGTTGAAATTGGAAATTTACATTTTCCATTTTTGTCAGACGTTTGTGAAATTCTCACAATGGGATAATTAGCGCAATTAGAGCATTTCTAGCGTGTTTGGTTGAAATTGGAAATTTACATTTTTCATTTTTGTCAGACGTTTATAATATTTTCACAATAAGCTAATTAGCTCAATTAGAGTATTTCTAGCTTGTTTGGTTGAAATTGGAAATTTACATTTTTCATTTTTGTCAGACGTTTGTAAAATTCTTACAGTAGGCTTACTTGCGCAAATTGAGCATTTCTAGCGCGTTTCTTTGAAGTTGGAAATTAACATTTCACATTTTTGTCAGACGTTTGTAATATTTTCACAATGAGCTAATTAGCTCAATTAGAGCATTTCTAGCATGTTTGATTGGAATTGGAAATTTACATTTTTCATTTTTGTCAGGCGTTTGTAATATTTTCACAATGAGCTAATTAACTCAATTAGAGCATTTCTAGCATGTTTGGTTGAAATTGGAAATTTACATTTTTCATTTTTGTCAGGCGTTTGTAATAATTTCACAATAAGCTAATTAACTCAATTAGAGCATTTTTAGCATGTTTGGTTGAAATTGGAAATTTACATTTTCCATTTTTGTCAGACGTTTGTAATATTCTCACAATAAGCTAATTAGCTCAATTAGAGCATTTCTAGCATGTTTGGTTGAAATTGGAAATTTACTTTTTTCACTTTTGTCAGACGTTTGTAATATTCTCACAATAAGCTAATTAGCTCAATTAGAACATTTCTAGCATGTTTGGTTGAAATTGGAAATTTACATTTTTCATTTTTGTCAGACGTTTGTAATAATTTCACAATAAGCTAATTAACTCAATTAGAGCATTTCTAGCATGTTTGGTTGAAATTGGAAATTTACATTTTTCATTTTTGTCAGACGTTTATAATATTTTCACAATAAGCTAATTAGCTCAATTAGAGCATTTCTAGCTTGTTTGGTTGAAATTGGAAAATTACATTTTTCATTTT
Source organism: Watersipora subatra (assembly GCF_963576615.1). NCBI lineage: Eukaryota > Metazoa > Bryozoa > Gymnolaemata > Cheilostomatida > Watersiporidae > Watersipora > Watersipora subatra. Next base: position 123,404 of record NW_027045390.1, read on the forward strand.
TGTCAGACGTTTATAATATTTTCACAATAAGCTAATTAGCTCAATTAGAGCATTTCTAGCTTGTTTGGTTGAAATTGGAAAATTACATTTTTCGTTTTTGTCAGACGTTTGTAAAATTCTTACAGTAGGCTTACTTGCGCAATTTGAGCATTTCTAGCGCGTTTCTTTGAAATTGGAAATTAACATTTCACATTTTTGTCAGACGTTTGTAATATTTTCACCATGAGCTAATTAGCTCAATTAGAGCATTTCTAGCATGTTTGATTGAAATTGGAAATTTACATTTTTCATTTTTGTCAGGCGTTTGTAATAATTTCACAATAAGCTAATTAACTCAATTAGAGCATTTCTAGCATGTTGGGTTGAAATTGGAAATTTACATTTTTCATTTTTGTCAGACGTTTGTAATATTTTCACAATAAGCTAATTAGCTCAATTAGAGCATTTCTAGCATGTTTGGTTGAAATTGGAAATTTACATTTTTCACTTTTGTCAGGCGTTTGTAATAATTTCACAATAAGCTAATTAACTCAATTAGAGCATTTCTAGCATGTTTGGTTGAAATTGGAAATTTACATTTTTCATTTTTGTCAGACGTTTGTAATATTTTCACAATGAGCTAATTAACTCAATGAGAGCATTTCTAGCATGTTTGGTTGAAATTGGAAATTTACATTTTTCATTTTTGTCAGACGTTTGTAATATTTTCACAATGAGCTAATTAGCTCAATTGGAGCATTTCTAGCTTGTTTGGTTGAAATTGGAAATTTACATTTTTCATTTTTGTCAGACGTTTGTAATATTTTCACAATAAGCTAATTAGCTCAATTGGAGCATTTCTAGCATGTTTGGTTGAAATTGGAAGCTTACATTTTCCATTTTTGTCAGACGTTTGTGAATTTCTCACAATGAGCTAATTAGCTCAATTAGAGCATTTCTAGCATGTTTGGTTGAAATTGGAAATTTACATTTTTCATTTTTGTCAGACGTTTGTAATATTTTCACAATGAGCTAATTAACTCAATTAGAGCATTTCTAGCCTGTTTGGTTGAAATTGGAAATTTACATTTTTCATTTTTGTCAAACGTTTGTAATATTTTCACAATGAGCTAATTAGCGCAATTAGAGCATTTCTAGCATGTTTGGTTGAAATTGGAAATTTACATATTTCATTTTTGTCAGACGTTTGTGAATTTCTCACAATGAGCTAATTAGCTCAATTAGACCATTTCTAGCATGTTTGGTTGAAATTGGAAATTTACATTTTTCATTTTTGTCAGACGTTTGTGAAATTCTTACAGTAGGCTTACTTGCGCAAATTGAGCATTTCTAGCGCGTTTCTTTGAAATTGGAAATTAACATTTCACATTTTTGTCAGACGTTTGTAATATTTTCACAATGAGCTAATTAGCTCAATTAGAGCATTTCTAGCATGTTTGGTTGAACTTGGAAATTTACATTTTTCATTTTTGTCAGACGTTTGTAATAATTTCGCAATAAGCTAATTAACTCAATTAGAGCATTTCTAGCATGTTTGGTTGAAATTGGAAATTTACATTTTCCATTTTTGTCAGACGTTTGTAATAATTTCACAATAAGCTAATTAACTCAATTAGAGCATTTCTAGCATGTTTGGTTGAAATTGGAAATTTACATTTTCCATTTTTGTCAGACGTTTGTAAAATTCTTACAGTAGGCTTACTTGCGCAAATTGAGCATTTCTAGCGCGTTTCTTTGAAATTGGAAATTAACATTTCACATTTTTGTCAGACGTTTGTAATATTTTCACAATGAGCTAATTAGCTCAATTAGAGCATTTCTAGCATGTTTGGTTGAAATTGGAAATTTACATTTTCCATTTTTGTCAGACGTTTGTAATAATTTCACAATAAGCTAATTAACTCAATTAGAGCATTTCTAGCATGTTTGGTTGAAATTGGAAATTTACATTTTTCATTTTTGTCAGACGTTTGTAATATTTTCACAATAAGCTAATTAACTCAATTAGAGCATTTCTAGCATGTTTGGTTGAAATTGGAAATTTACATTTTTCATTTTTGTCAGACGTTTGTAATAATTTCACAATAAGCTAATTAGCTCAATTAGAGCATTTCTAGCATGTTTGATTGAAATTGGAAATTTACATTTTTCATTTTTGTCAGGCGTTTGTAATAATTTCACAATAAGCTAATTAACTCAATTAGAGCATTTCTAGCCTGTTTGGTTGAAATTGGAAATTTACATTTTTCATTTTTGTCAGGCGTTTGTAATAATTTCACAATAAGCTAATTAACTCAATTAGAGCATTTCTAGCATGTTGGGTTGAAATTGGAAATTTACATTTTTCATTTTTGTCAGACGTTTGTAATATTTTCACAATAAGCTAATTAGTTCAATTAGAGCATTTCTAGCATGTTTGGTTGAAATTGGAAATTTACATTTTTCACTTTTGTCAGGCGTTTGTAATAATTTCACAATAAGCTAATTAGCTCAATTAGAGCATTTCTAGCATGTTTGGTTGAAATTGGAAATTTACATTTTTCATTTTTGTCAGGCGTTTGTAATAATTTCACAATAAGCTAATTAACTCATTTAGAGCATTTCTAGCATGTTTGGTTGAAATTGGAAATTTACATTTTTCATTTTTGTCAGACGTTTGTAATAATTTCACAATAAGCTAATTAACTCATTTAGAGCATTTCTAGCATGTTTGGTTGAAATTGGAAATTTACATTTTCCATTTTTGTCAGACGTTTGTGAAATTCTCAGAATGGGATAATTAGCGCAATTAGAGCATTTCTAGCGTGTTTGGTTGAAATTAGAAATTTACATTTTTCATTTTTGTCAGACGTTCATAATATTTTCACAATAAGCTAATTAGCTCAATGAGAGCATTTTTAGCTTGTTTGGTTGAAATTGGAAATTTACATTTTTCATTTTTGTCAGACGTTTGTAATATTTTCACAATGAGCTAATTAACTCAATTAGAGCATTTCTAGCATGTTTGGTTGAAATTGGAAATTTACATTTTTCATTTTTGTCAGACGTTTGTAATAATTTCACAATAAGCTAATTAGCTCAATTAGAGCATTTCTAGCATGTTTGGTTGAAATTGGAAATTTACATTTTCCATTTTTGTCAGACGTTTGTGAAATTCTCACAATGGGATAATTAGCGCAATTAGAGCATTTCTAGCGTGTTTGGTTGAAATTGGAAATTTACATTTTTCATTTTTGTCAGACGTTTATAATATTTTCACAATAAGCTAATTAGCTCAATTAGAGTATTTCTAGCTTGTTTGGTTGAAATTGGAAATTTACATTTTTCATTTTTGTCAGACGTTTGTAAAATTCTTACAGTAGGCTTACTTGCGCAAATTGAGCATTTCTAGCGCGTTTCTTTGAAGTTGGAAATTAACATTTCACATTTTTGTCAGACGTTTGTAATATTTTCACAATGAGCTAATTAGCTCAATTAGAGCATTTCTAGCATGTTTGATTGGAATTGGAAATTTACATTTTTCATTTTTGTCAGGCGTTTGTAATATTTTCACAATGAGCTAATTAACTCAATTAGAGCATTTCTAGCATGTTTGGTTGAAATTGGAAATTTACATTTTTCATTTTTGTCAGGCGTTTGTAATAATTTCACAATAAGCTAATTAACTCAATTAAAGCATTTTTAGCATGTTTGGTTGAAATTGGAAATTTACATTTTCCATTTTTGTCAGACGTTTGTAATATTCTCACAATAAGCTAATTAGCTCAATTAGAGCATTTCTAGCATGTTTGGTTGAAATTGGAAATTTACTTTTTTCACTTTTGTCAGACGTTTGTAATATTCTCACAATAAGCTAATTAGCTCAATTAGAACATTTCTAGCATGTTTGGTTGAAATTGGAAATTTACATTTTTCATTTTTGTCAGACGTTTGTAATAATTTCACAATAAGCTAATTAACTCAATTAGAGCATTTCTAGCATGTTTGGTTGAAATTGGAAATTTACATTTTTCATTTTTGTCAGACGTTTATAATATTTTCACAATAAGCTAATTAGCTCAATTAGAGCATTTCTAGCTTGTTTGGTTGAAATTGGAAAATTACATTTTTCATTTTTGTCAGACGTTTATAATATTTTCACAATAAGCTAATTAGCTCAATTAGAGCATTTCTAGCTTGTTTGGTTGAAATTGGAAAATTACATTTTTCGTTTTTGTCAGACGTTTGTAAAATTCTTACAGTAGGCTTACTTGCGCAATTTGAGCATTTCTAGCGCGTTTCTTTGAAATTGGAAATTAACATTTCACATTTTTGTCAGACGTTTGTAATATTTTCACCATGAGCTAATTAGCTCAATTAGAGCATTTCTAGCATGTTTGATTGAAATTGGAAATTTACATTTTTCATTTTTGTCAGGCGTTTGTAATAATTTCACAATAAGCTAATTAACTCAATTAGAGCATTTCTAGCATGTTGGGTTGAAATTGGAAATTTACATTTTTCATTTTTGTCAGACGTTTGTAATATTTTCACAATAAGCTAATTAGCTCAATTAGAGCATTTCTAGCATGTTTGGTTGAAATTGGAAATTTACATTTTTCACTTTTGTCAGGCGTTTGTAATAATTTCACAATAAGCTAATTAACTCAATTAGAGCATTTCTAGCATGTTTGGTTGAAATTGGAAATTTACATTTTTCATTTTTGTCAGACGTTTGTAATATTTTCACAATGAGCTAATTAACTCAATGAGAGCATTTCTAGCATGTTTGGTTGAAATTGGAAATTTACATTTTTCATTTTTGTCAGACGTTTGTAATATTTTCACAATGAGCTAATTAACTCATTTAGAGCATTTCTAGCATGTTTGGTTGAAATTGGAAATTTACATTTTCCATTTTTGTCAGACGTTTGTGAAATTCTCAGAATGGGATAATTAGCGCAATTAGAGCATTTCTAGCGTGTTTGGTTGAAATTAGAAATTTACATTTTTCATTTTTGTCAGACGTTCATAATATTTTCACAATAAGCTAATTAGCTCAATGAGAGCATTTTTAGCTTGTTTGGTTGAAATTGGAAATTTACATTTTTCATTTTTGTCAGACGTTTGTAATATTTTCACAATGAGCTAATTAACTCAATTAGAGCATTTCTAGCATGTTTGGTTGAAATTGGAAATTTACATTTTTCATTTTTGTCAGACGTTTGTAATAATTTCACAATAAGCTAATTAGCTCAATTAGAGCATTTCTAGCATGTTTGGTTGAAATTGGAAATTTACATTTTCCATTTTTGTCAGACGTTTGTGAAATTCTCACAATGGGATAATTAGCGCAATTAGAGCGTTTCTAGCGTGTTTGGTTGAAATTGGAAATTTACATTTTTCATTTTTGTCAGACGTTTATAATATTTTCACAATAAGCTAATTAGCTCAATTAGAGTATTTCTAGCTTGTTTGGTTGAAATTGGAAATTTACATTTTTCATTTTTGTCAGACGTTTGTAAAATTCTTACAGTAGGCTTACTTGCGCAAATTGAGCATTTCTAGCGCGTTTCTTTGAAGTTGGAAATTAACATTTCACATTTTTGTCAGACGTTTGTAATATTTTCACAATGAGCTAATTAGCTCAATTAGAGCATTTCTAGCATGTTTGATTGGAATTGGAAATTTACATTTTTCATTTTTGTCAGGCGTTTGTAATATTTTCACAATGAGCTAATTAACTCAATTAGAGCATTTCTAGCATGTTTGGTTGAAATTGGAAATTTACATTTTTCATTTTTGTCAGGCGTTTGTAATAATTTCACAATAAGCTAATTAACTCAATTAGAGCATTTTTAGCATGTTTGGTTGAAATTGGAAATTTACATTTTCCATTTTTGTCAGACGTTTGTAATATTCTCACAATAAGCTAATTAGCTCAATTAGAACATTTCTAGCATGTTTGGTTGAAATTGGAAATTTACTTTTTTCACTTTTGTCAGACGTTTGTAATATTCTCACAATAAGCTAATTAGCTCAATTAGAACATTTCTAGCATGTTTGGTTGAAATTGGAAATTTACATTTTTCATTTTTGTCAGACGTTTGTAATAATTTCACAATAAGCTAATTAACTCAATTAGAGCATTTCTAGCATGTTTGGTTGAAATTGGAAATTTACATTTTTCATTTTTGTCAGACGTTTATAATATTTTCACAATAAGCTAATTAGCTCAATTAGAGCATTTCTAGCTTGTTTGGTTGAAATTGGAAAATTACATTTTTCATTTTTGTCAGACGTTTATAATATTTTCACAATGAGCTAATTAGCTCAATTAGAGCATTTCTAGCTTGTTTGGTTGAAATTGGAAAATTACATTTTTCGTTTTTGTCAGACGTTTGTAAAATTCTTACAGTAGGCTTACTTGCGCAATTTGAGCATTTCTAGCGCGTTTCTTTGAAATTGGAAATTAACATTTCACATTTTTGTCAGACGTTTGTAATATTTTCACCATGAGCTAATTAGCTCAATTAGAGCATTTCTAGCATGTTTGATTGAAATTGGAAATTTACATTTTTCATTTTTGTCAGGCGTTTGTAATAATTTCACAATAAGCTAATTAACTCAATTAGAGCATTTCTAGCATGTTGGGTTGAAATTGGAAATTTACATTTTTCATTTTTGTCAGACGTTTGTAATATTTTCACAATAAGCTAATTAGCTCAATTAGAGCATTTCTAGCATGTTTGGTTGAAATTGGAAATTTACATTTTTCACTTTTGTCAGGCGTTTGTAATAATTTCACAATAAGCTAATTAACTCAATTAGAGCATTTCTAGCATGTTTGGTTGAAATTGGAAATTTACATTTTTCATTTTTGTCAGACGTTTGTAATATTTTCACAATGAGCTAATTAACTCAATGAGAGCATTTCTAGCATGTTTGGTTGAAATTGGAAATTTACATTTTTCATTTTTGTCAGACGTTTGTAATATTTTCACAATGAGCTAATTAGCTCAATTGGAGCATTTCTAGCTTGTTTGGTTGAAATTGGAAATTTACATTTTTCATTTTTGTCAGACGTTTGTAATATTTTCACAATAAGCTAATTAGCTCAATTGGAGCATTTCTAGCATGTTTGGTTGAAATTGGAAGCTTACATTTTCCATTTTTGTCAGACGTTTGTGAATTTCTCACAATGAGCTAATTAGCTCAATTAGAGCATTTCTAGCATGTTTGGTTGAAATTGGAAATTTACATTTTTCATTTTTGTCAGACGTTTGTAATATTTTCACAATGAGCTAATTAACTCAATTAGAGCATTTCTAGCCTGTTTGGTTGAAATTGGAAATTTACATTTTTCATTTTTGTCAAACGTTTGTAATATTTTCACAATGAGCTAATTAGCGCAATTAGAGCATTTCTAGCATGTTTGGTTGAAATTGGAAATTTACATATTTCATTTTTGTCAGACGTTTGTGAATTTCTCACAATGAGCTAATTAGCTCAATTAGACCATTTCTAGCATGTTTGGTTGAAATTGGAAATTTACATTTTTCATTTTTGTCAGACGTTTGTGAAATTCTTACAGTAGGCTTACTTGCGCAAATTGAGCATTTCTAGCGCGTTTCTTTGAAATTGGAAATTAACATTTCACATTTTTGTCAGACGTTTGTAATATTTTCACAATGAGCTAATTAGCTCAATTAGAGCATTTCTAGCATGTTTGGTTGAACTTGGAAATTTACATTTTTCATTTTTGTCAGACGTTTGTAATAATTTCGCAATAAGCTAATTAACTCAATTAGAGCATTTCTAGCATGTTTGGTTGAAATTGGAAATTTACATTTTCCATTTTTGTCAGACGTTTGTAATAATTTCACAATAAGCTAATTAACTCAATTAGAGCATTTCTAGCATGTTTGGTTGAAATTGGAAATTTACATTTTCCATTTTTGTCAGACGTTTGTAAAATTCTTACAGTAGGCTTACTTGCGCAAATTGAGCATTTCTAGCGCGTTTCTTTGAAATTGGAAATTAACATTTCACATTTTTGTCAGACGTTTGTAATATTTTCACAATGAGCTAATTAGCTCAATTAGAGCATTTCTAGCATGTTTGGTTGAAATTGGAAATTTACATTTTCCATTTTTGTCAGACGTTTGTAATAATTTCACAATAAGCTAATTAACTCAATTAGAGCATTTCTAGCATGTTTGGTTGAAATTGGAAATTTACATTTTTCATTTTTGTCAGACGTTTGTAATATTTTCACAATAAGCTAATTAACTCAATTAGAGCATTTCTAGCATGTTTGGTTGAAATTGGAAATTTACATTTTTCATTTTTGTCAGACGTTTGTAATAATTTCACAATAAGCTAATTAGCTCAATTAGAGCATTTCTAGCATGTTTGATTGAAATTGGAAATTTACATTTTTCATTTTTGTCAGGCGTTTGTAATAATTTCACAATAAGCTAATTAACTCAATTAGAGCATTTCTAGCCTGTTTGGTTGAAATTGGAAATTTACATTTTTCATTTTTGTCAGGCGTTTGTAATAATTTCACAATAAGCTAATTAACTCAATTAGAGCATTTCTAGCATGTTGGGTTGAAATTGGAAATTTACATTTTTCATTTTTGTCAGACGTTTGTAATATTTTCACAATAAGCTAATTAGTTCAATTAGAGCATTTCTAGCATGTTTGGTTGAAATTGGAAATTTACATTTTTCACTTTTGTCAGGCGTTTGTAATAATTTCACAATAAGCTAATTAGCTCAATTAGAGCATTTCTAGCATGTTTGGTTGAAATTGGAAATTTACATTTTTCATTTTTGTCAGGCGTTTGTAATAATTTCACAATAAGCTAATTAACTCATTTAGAGCATTTCTAGCATGTTTGGTTGAAATTGGAAATTTACATTTTTCATTTTTGTCAGACGTTTGTAATAATTTCACAATAAGCTAATTAACTCATTTAGAGCATTTCTAGCATGTTTGGTTGAAATTGGAAATTTACATTTTCCATTTTTGTCAGAAGTTTGTGAAATTCTCAGAATGGGATAATTAGCGCAATTAGAGCATTTCTAGCGTGTTTGGTTGAAATTAGAAATTTACATTTTTCATTTTTGTCAGACGTTCATAATATTTTCACAATAAGCTAATTAGCTCAATGAGAGCATTTTTAGCTTGTTTGGTTGAAATTGGAAATTTACATTTTTCATTTTTGTCAGACGTTTGTAATATTTTCACAATGAGCTAATTAACTCAATTAGAGCATTTCTAGCATGTTTGGTTGAAATTGGAAATTTACATTTTCCATTTTTGTCAGACGTTTGTGAAATTCTCACAATGGGATAATTAGCGCAATTAGAGCATTTCTAGCGTGTTTGGTTGAAATTGGAAATTTACATTTTTCATTTTTGTCAGACGTTTATAATATTTTCACAATAAGCTAATTAGCTCAATTAGAGTATTTCTAGCTTGTTTGGTTGAAATTGGAAATTTACATTTTTCATTTTTGTCAGACGTTTGTAAAATTCTTACAGTAGGCTTACTTGCGCAAATTGAGCATTTCTAGCGCGTTTCTTTGAAGTTGGAAATTAACATTTCACATTTTTGTCAGACGTTTGTAATATTTTCACAATGAGCTAATTAGCTCAATTAGAGCATTTCTAGCATGTTTGATTGGAATTGGAAATTTACATTTTTCATTTTTGTCAGGCGTTTGTAATATTTTCACAATGAGCTAATTAACTCAATTAGAGCATTTCTAGCATGTTTGGTTGAAATTGGAAATTTACATTTTTCATTTTTGTCAGGCGTTTGTAATAATTTCACAATAAGCTAATTAACTCAATTAAAGCATTTTTAGCATGTTTGGTTGAAATTGGAAATTTACATTTTCCATTTTTGTCAGACGTTTGTAATATTCTCACAATAAGCTAATTAGCTCAATTAGAGCATTTCTAGCATGTTTGGTTGAAATTGGAAATTTACTTTTTTCACTTTTGTCAGACGTTTGTAATATTCTCACAATAAGCTAATTAGCTCAATTAGAACATTTCTAGCATGTTTGGTTGAAATTGGAAATTTACATTTTTCATTTTTGTCAGACGTTTGTAATAATTTCACAATAAGCTAATTAACTCAATTAGAGCATTTCTAGCATGTTTGGTTGAAATTGGAAATTTACATTTTTCATTTTTGTCAGACGTTTATAATATTTTCACAATAAGCTAATTAGCTCAATTAGAGCATTTCTAGCTTGTTTGGTTGAAATTGGAAAATTACATTTTTCATTTTTGTCAGACGTTTATAATATTTTCACAATAAGCTAATTAGCTCAATTAGAGCATTTCTAGCTTGTTTGGTTGAAATTGGAAAATTACATTTTTCGTTTTTGTCAGACGTTTGTAAAATTCTTACAGTAGGCTTACTTGCGCAATTTGAGCATTTCTAGCGCGTTTCTTTGAAATTGGAAATTAACATTTCACATTTTTGTCAGACGTTTGTAATATTTTCACCATGAGCTAATTAGCTCAATTAGAGCATTTCTAGCATGTTTGATTGAAATTGGAAATTTACATTTTTCATTTTTGTCAGGCGTTTGTAATAATTTCACAATAAGCTAATTAACTCAATTAGAGCATTTCTAGCATGTTGGGTTGAAATTGGAAATTTACATTTTTCATTTTTGTCAGACGTTTGTAATATTTTCACAATAAGCTAATTAGCTCAATTAGAGCATTTCTAGCATGTTTGGTTGAAATTGGAAATTTACATTTTTCACTTTTGTCAGGCGTTTGTAATAATTTCACAATAAGCTAATTAACTCAATTAGAGCATTTCTAGCATGTTTGGTTGAAATTGGAAATTTACATTTTTCATTTTTGTCAGACGTTTGTAATATTTTCACAATGAGCTAATTAACTCAATGAGAGCATTTCTAGCATGTTTGGTTGAAATTGGAAATTTACATTTTTCATTTTTGTCAGACGTTTGTAATATTTTCACAATGAGCTAATTAGCTCAATTGGAGCATTTCTAGCTTGTTTGGTTGAAATTGGAAATTTACATTTTTCATTTTTGTCAGACGTTTGTAATATTTTCACAATAAGCTAATTAGCTCAATTGGAGCATTTCTAGCATGTTTGGTTGAAATTGGAAGCTTACATTTTCCATTTTTGTCAGACGTTTGTGAATTTCTCACAATGAGCTAATTAGCTCAATTAGAGCATTTCTAGCATGTTTGGTTGAAATTGGAAATTTACATTTTTCATTTTTGTCAGACGTTTGTAATATTTTCACAATGAGCTAATTAACTCAATTAGAGCATTTCTAGCCTGTTTGGTTGAAATTGGAAATTTACATTTTTCATTTTTGTCAAACGTTTGTAATATTTTCACAATGAGCTAATTAGCGCAATTAGAGCATTTCTAGCATGTTTGGTTGAAATTGGAAATTTACATATTTCATTTTTGTCAGACGTTTGTGAATTTCTCACAATGAGCTAATTAGCTCAATTAGACCATTTCTAGCATGTTTGGTTGAAATTGGAAATTTACATTTTTCATTTTTGTCAGACGTTTGTGAAATTCTTACAGTAGGCTTACTTGCGCAAATTGAGCATTTCTAGCGCGTTTCTTTGAAATTGGAAATTAACATTTCACATTTTTGTCAGACGTTTGTAATATTTTCACAATGAGCTAATTAGCTCAATTAGAGCATTTCTAGCATGTTTGGTTGAACTTGGAAATTTACATTTTTCATTTTTGTCAGACGTTTGTAATAATTTCGCAATAAGCTAATTAACTCAATTAGAGCATTTCTAGCATGTTTGGTTGAAATTGGAAATTTACATTTTCCATTTTTGTCAGACGTTTGTAATAATTTCACAATAAGCTAATTAACTCAATTAGAGCATTTCTAGCATGTTTGGTTGAAATTGGAAATTTACATTTTCCATTTTTGTCAGACGTTTGTAAAATTCTTACAGTAGGCTTACTTGCGCAAATTGAGCATTTCTAGCGCGTTTCTTTGAAATTGGAAATTAACATTTCACATTTTTGTCAGACGTTTGTAATATTTTCACAATGAGCTAATTAGCTCAATTAGAGCATTTCTAGCATGTTTGGTTGAACTTGGAAATTTACATTTTTCATTTTTGTCAGACGTTTGTAATAATTTCACAATAAGCTAATTAACTCAATTAGAGCATTTCTAGCATGTTTGGTTGAAATTGGAAATTTACATTTTCCATTTTTGTCAGACGTTTGTAATAATTTCACAATAAGCTAATTAACTCAATTAGAGCATTTCTAGCATGTTTGGTTGAAATTGGAAATTTACATTTTTCATTTTTGTCAGACGTTTGTAATATTTTCACAATAAGCTAATTAACTCAATTAGAGCATTTCTAGCATGTTTGGTTGAAATTGGAAATTTACATTTTTCATTTTTGTCAGACGTTTGTAATAATTTCACAATAAGCTAATTAACTCAATTAGAGCATTTCTAGCATGTTTGGTTGAAATTGGAAATTTACATTTTCCATTTTTGTCAGACGTTTGTAATAATTTCACAATAAGCTAATTAACTCAATTAGAGCATTTCTAGCATGTTTGGTTGAAATTGGAAATTTACATTTTTCATTTTTGTCAGACGTTTGTAATAATTTCACAATAAGCTAATTAACTCAATTAGAGCATTTCTAGCATGTTTGGTTGAAATTGGAAATTTACATTTTTCATTTTTGTCAGACGTTTGTAATATTTTCACAATAAGCTAATTAGCTCAATTAGAGCATTTCTAGCATGTTTGGTTGAAATTGGAAATTTACATTTTCCATTTTTGTCAGACGTTTGTGAAATTCTCACAATGGGATAATTAGCGCAATTAGAGCATTTCTAGCGTGTTTGGTTGAAATTGGAAATTTACATTTTTCATTTTTGTCAGACGTTTATAATATTTTCACAATAAGCTAATTAGCTCAATTAGAGCATTTCTAGCTTGTTTAGTTGAAATTGGAAAATTACATTTTTCGTTTTTGTCAGACGTTTGTAAAATTCTTACAGTAGGCTTACTTGCGCAAATTGAGCATTTCTAGCGCGTTTCTTTGAAATTGGAAATTAACATTTCACATTTTTGTCAGACTTTGGAAAAAATTTCCCCATGAGCTAATTAGCTCAATTAGAGCATTTCTAGCATGTTTGATTGAAATTGGAAATTTACATTTTTCATTTTTGTCAGGCGTTTGTAATAATTTCACAATAAGCTAATTAACTCAATTAGAGCATTTCTAGCATGTTGGGTTGAAATTGGAAATTTACATTTTTCATTTTTGTCAGACGTTTGTAATATTTTCACAATGAGCTAATTAACTCAATTAGAGCATTTCTAGCATGTTTGGTTGAAATTGGAAATTTACATTTTTCACTTTTGTCAGACGTTTGTAATATTTTCACAATAAGCTAATTAGCGCAATTAAAGCATTTCTAGCATGTTTGGTTGAAATTGGAAATTTACATTTTCCATTTTTGTCAGACGTTTGTAATATTTTCACAATAAGCTAATTAGCGCAATTAGAGCATTTCTAGCATGTTTGGTTGAAATTGAAAGCTTACATTTTCCATTTTTGTCAGACGTTTGTGAAATTCTCACAATGGGATAATTAGCGCAATTAGAGCATTTCTAGCGTGTTTGGTTGAAATTGGAAATTTACATTTTCCATTTCCATTTCGTCATTTTTGTCAGACGTTTGTAATATTCTCACAATAAGCTAATTAGCTCAATTGGAGCATTTCTAGCATGTTTGGTTGAAATTGGAAGCTTACATTTTCCATTTTTGTCAGACATTTGTGAATTTTTTCACAATGAGCTAATTAGCTCAATTAGAGCATTTCTAGCATGTTTGGTTGAAATTGGAAATTTACATTTTTCATTTTTGTCAGACGTTTGTAATATTTTCACAATAAGCTAATTAGCTCAATTGGAGCATTTCTAGCTTGTTTGGTTGAAATTGGAAATTTACATTTTTCATTTTTGTCAGACGTTTGTAATATTTTCACAATAAGCCAATTAGCGCAATTAGAGCATTTCTAGCATGTTTGGTTGAAATTGGAAGCTTACATTTTCCATTTTTGTCAGACGTTTGTGAAATTCTCACAATGGGATAATTAGCGCAATTAGAGCATTTCTAGCTTGTTTGGTTGAAATTGGAAATTTACATTTTCCATTTTTGTCAGACGTTTGTGAAGTTCTCACAATGGGATAATTAGCGCAATTAGAGCATTTCTAGCGTGTTTGATTGAAATTGGAAATTTACATTTTTCATTTTTGTCAGACTTTTATAATATTTTCACAATAAGCTATTTAGCTCAATTAGAGCATTTCTAGCTTGTTTGGTTGAAATTGGAAATTTACATTTTCCATTTTTGTCAGACGTTTGTAATATTTTCACAATAAGCTAATTAGCTCAATTGGAGCATTTCTAGCTTGTTTGGTTGAAATTGGAAATTTAAATTTTTCATTTTTGTCAGACGTTTGTAATATTTTCACAATAAGCTAATTAGCGCAATTAGAGCATTTCTAGCATGTTTGGTTGAAATTGGAAGCATACATTTTCCATTTTTGTCAGACGTTTGTGAAATTCTCACAATGGGATAATTAGCGCAATTAGAGCATTTCTAGCATGTTTGGTTGAAATTGGAAATTTACATTTTCCATTTTTGTCAGACGTTTGTGAAATTCTCACAATAAGCTAATTAGCTCAATTAGAGCATTTCTAGCATGTTTGGTTGAAATTGGAAATTTACATTTTCCATTTTTGTCAGACGTTTGTAAAGTTCTCACAATGGGATAATTAGCGCAATTAGAGCATTTCTAGCGTGTTTGGTTGAAATTGGAAATTTACATTTTTCATTTTTGTCAGACGTTTGTGAATTTCTCACAATGAGCTAATTAGCTCAATTAGAGCATTTCTAGCATGTTTGGTTGAAATTGGAATTTTACATTTTGCATTTTTGTCAGACGTTTGTAATATTTTCACAATGAGCTAATTAACTCAATTAGAGCATTTCTAGCCTGTTTGGTTGAAATTGGAAATTTACATTTTTCATTTTTGTCAAACGTTTGTAATATTTTCACAATGAGCTAATTAACTCAATTAGAGCATTTCTAGCCTGTTTGGTTGAAATTGGAAATTTACATTTTTCATTTTTGTCAGACGTTTGTAATATTTTCACAATGAGCTAATTAACTCAATTAGAGCATTTCTAGCTTGTTTGGTTGAAATTGGAAATTTACATATTTCATTTTTGTCAGACGTTTGTGAATTTCTCACAATGAGCTAATTAGCTCAATTAGAGCATTTCTAGCATGTTTGATTGAAATTGGAAATTTACATTTTTCATTTTTGTCAGGCGTTTGTAATATTTTCACAATGAGCTAATTAACTCAATTAGAGCATTTCTAGCATATTTGGTTGAAATTGGAAATTTACATTTTTCATTTTTGTCAGACGTTTGTAATAATTTCACAATAAGCTAATTAACTCAATGAGAGCATTTCTAGCATGTTTGGTTGAAATTGGAAATTTACATTTTCCATTTTTGTCAGACGTTTGTAATAATTTCACAATAAGCTAATTAGCTCAATTAGAGCATTTCTAGCATGTTTGATTGAAATTGGAAATTTACATTTTTCATTTTTGTCAGGCGTTTGTAATAATTTCACAATAAGCTAATTAACTCAATTAGAGCATTTCTAGCATGTTTGGTTGAAATTGGAAATTTACATTTTTCATTTTTGTCAAACGTTTGTAATAATTTCACAATAAGCTAATTAGCTCAATTAGAGCATTTCTAGCATGTTTGATTGAAATTGGAAATTTACATTTTTCATTTTTGTCAGGCGTTTGTAATAATTTCACAATAAGCTAATTAACTCAATTAGAGCATTTCTAGCCTGTTTGGTTGAAATTGGAAATTTACATTTTTCATTTTTGTCAGGCGTTTGTAATAATTTCACAATAAGCTAATTAACTCATTTAGAGCATTTCTAGCATGTTTGGTTGAAATTGGAAATTTACATTTTTCATTTTTGTCAGACGTTTGTAATAATTTCACAATAAGCTAATTAACTCATTTAGAGCATTTCTAGCATGTTTGGTTGAAATTGGAAATTTACATTTTCCATTTTTGTCAGACGTTTGTGAAATTCTCAGAATGGGATAATTAGCGCAATTAGAGCATTTCTAGCGTGTTTGGTTGAAGTTAGAAATTTACATTTTTCATTTTTGTCAGACGTTCATAATATTTTCACAATAAGCTAATTAGCTCAATGAGAGCATTTTTAGCTTGTTTGGTTGAAATTGGAAATTTACATTTTTCATTTTTGTCAGACGTTTGTAATATTTTCACAATGAGCTAATTAACTCAATTAGAGCATTTCTAGCATGTTTGGTTGAAATTGGAAATTTACATTTTTCATTTTTGTCAGACGTTTGTAATAATTTCACAATAAGCTAATTAGCTCAATTAGAGCATTTCTAGCATGTTTGGTTGAAATTGGAAATTTACATTTTCCATTTTTGTCAGACGTTTGTGAAATTCTCACAATGGGATAATTAGCGCAATTAGAGCATTTCTAGCGTGTTTGGTTGAAATTGGAAATTTACATTTTTCATTTTTGTCAGACGTTTATAATATTTTCACAATAAGCTAATTAGCTCAATTAGAGCATTTCTAGCTTGTTTGGTTGAAATTGGAAATTTACATTTTTCATTTTTGTCAGACGTTTGTAAAATTCTTACAGTAGGCTTACTTGCGCAAATTGAGCATTTCTAGCGCGTTTCTTTGAAGTTGGAAATTAACATTTCACATTTTTGTCAGACGTTTGTAATATTTTCACAATGAGCTAATTAGCTCAATTAGAGCATTTCTAGCATGTTTGATTGGAATTGGAAATTTACATTTTTCATTTTTGTCAGGCGTTTGTAATATTTTCACAATGAGCTAATTAACTCAATTAGAGCATTTCTAGCATGTTTGGTTGAAATTGGAAATTTACATTTTTCATTTTTGTCAGGCGTTTGTAATAATTTCACAATAAGCTAATTAACTCAATTAGAGCATTTCTAGCATGTTTGGTTGAAATTGGAAATTTACATTTTCCATTTTTGTCAGACGTTTGTAATATTCTCACAATAAGCTAATTAGCTCAATTAGAGCATTTCTAGCATGTTTGGTTGAAATCTGAAATTTACATTTTTCACTTTTGTCAGACGTTTGTAATATTCTCACAATAAGCTAATTAGCTCAATTAGAACATTTCTAGCATGTTTGGTTGAAATTGGAAATTTACATTTTTCATTTTTGTCAGACGTTTGTGATAATTTCACAATAAGCTAATTAGCTCAATTAGAGCATTTCTAGCATGTTTGGTTGAAATTGGAAATTTACATTTTCCATTTTTGTCAGACGTTTGGGAAATTCTCACAATGGGATAATTAGCGCAATTAGAGCATTTCTAGCGTGTTTGGTTGAAATTGGAAATTTACATTTTTCATTTTTGTCAGACGTTTATAATATTTTCACAATAAGCTAATTAGCTCAATTAGAGCATTTCTAGCTTGTTTGGTTGAAATTGGAAAATTACATTTTTCGTTTTTGTCAGACGTTTGTAAAATTCTTACAGTAGGCTTACTTGCGCAAATTGAGCATTTCTAGCGCGTTTCTTTGAAATTGGAAATTAACATTTCACATTTTTGTCAGACGTTTGTAATATTTTCACCATGAGCTAATTAGCTCAATTAGAGCATTTCTAGCATGTTTGATTGAAATTGGAAATTTACATTTTTCATTTTTGTCAGGCGTTTGTAATAATTTCACAATAAGCTAATTAACTCAATTAGAGCATTTCTAGCATGTTGGGTTGAAATTGGAAATTTACATTTTTCATTTTTGTCAGACGTTTGTAATATTTTCACAATAAGCTAATTAGCTCAATTAGAGCATTTCTAGCATGTTTGGTTGAAATTGGAAATTTACATTTTTCACTTTTGTCAGGCGTTTGTAATAATTTCACAATAAGCTAATTAACTCAATTAGAGCATTTCTAGCATGTTTGGTTGAAATTGGAAATTTACATTTTTCATTTTTGTCAGACGTTTGTAATATTTTCACAATGAGCTAATTAACTCAATGAGAGCATTTCTAGCATGTTTGGTTGAAATTGGAAATTTACATTTTTCATTTTTGTCAGACGTTTGTAATATTTTCACCATGAGCTAATTAGCTCAATTGGAGCATTTCTAGCTTGTTTGGTTGAAATTGGAAATTTACATTTTTCATTTTTGTCAGACGTTTGTAATATTTTCACAATAAGCTAATTAGCTCAATTGGAGCATTTCTAGCATGTTTGGTTGAAATTGGAAGCTTACATTTTCCATTTTTGTCAGACGTTTGTGAATTTCTCACAATGAGCTAATTAGCTCAATTAGAGCATTTCTAGCATGTTTGGTTGAAATTGGAAATTTACATTTTTCATTTTTGTCAGACGTTTGTAATATTTTCACAATGAGCTAATTAACTCAATTAGAGCATTTCTAGCCTGTTTGGTTGAAATTGGAAATTTACATTTTTCATTTTTGTCAAACGTTTGTAATATTTTCACAATGAGCTAATTAGCGCAATTAGAGCATTTCTAGCATGTTTGGTTGAAATTGGAAATTTACATATTTCATTTTTGTCAGACGTTTGTGAATTTCTCACAATGAGCTAATTAGCTCAATTAGACCATTTCTAGCATGTTTGGTTGAAATTGGAAATTTACATTTTCCATTTTTGTCAGACGTTTGTGAAATTCTCACAATAAGCTAATTAGCTCAATTAGAGCATTTCTAGCTTGTTTGGTTGAAATTGGAAATTTACATTTTTCATTTTTGTCAGACGTTTGTAAAATTCTTACAGTAGGCTTACTTGCGCAAATTGAGCATTTCTAGCGCGTTTCTTTGAAATTGGAAATTAACATTTCACATTTTTGTCAGACGTTTGTAATATTTTCACAATGAGCTAATTAGCTCAATTAGAGCATTTCTAGCATGTTTGGTTGAACTTGGAAATTTACATTTTTCATTTTTGTCAGACGTTTGTAATAATTTCACAATAAGCTAATTAACTCAATTAGAGCATTTCTAGCATGTTTGGTTGAAATTGGAAATTTACATTTTCCATTTTTGTCAGACGTTTGTAATAATTTCACAATAAGCTAATTAACTCAATTAGAGCATTTCTAGCATGTTTGGTTGAAATTGGAAATTTACATTTTCCATTTTTGTCAGACGTTTGTAAAATTCTTACAGTAGGCTTACTTGCGCAAATTGAGCATTTCTAGCGCGTTTCTTTGAAATTGGAAATTAACATTTCACATTTTTGTCAGACGTTTGTAATATTTTCACAATGAGCTAATTAGCTCAATTAGAGCATTTCTAGCATGTTTGGTTGAACTTGGAAATTTACATTTTTCATTTTTGTCAGACGTTTGTAATAATTTCACAATAAGCTAATAAACTCAATTAGAGCATTTCTAGCATGTTTGGTTGAAATTGGAAATTTACATTTTCCATTTTTGTCAGACGTTTGTAATAATTTCACAATAAGCTAATTAACTCAATTAGAGCATTTCTAGCATGTTTGGTTGAAATTGGAAATTTACATTTTTCATTTTTGTCAGACGTTTGTAATATTTTCACAATAAGCTAATTAACTCAATTAGAGCATTTCTAGCATGTTTGGTTGAAATTGGAAATTTACATTTTTCATTTTTGTCAGACGTTTGTAATAATTTCACAATAAGCTAATTAACTCAATTAGAGCATTTCTAGCATGTTTGGTTGAAATTGGAAATTTACATTTTCCATTTTTGTCAGACGTTTGTAATAATTTCACAATAAGCTAATTAACTCAATTAGAGCATTTCTAGCATGTTTGGTTGAAATTGGAAATTTACATTTTTCATTTTTGTCAGACGTTTGTAATAATTTCACAATAAGCTAATTAACTCAATTAGAGCATTTCTAGCATGTTTGGTTGAAATTGGAAATTTACATTTTTCATTTTTGTCAGACGTTTGTAATATTTTCACAATAAGCTAATTAGCTCAATTAGAGCATTTCTAGCATGTTTGGTTGAAATTGGAAATTTACATTTTCCATTTTTGTC
The DNA here is from genome assembly GCF_963576615.1 of Watersipora subatra. Lineage (NCBI taxonomy): Eukaryota > Metazoa > Bryozoa > Gymnolaemata > Cheilostomatida > Watersiporidae > Watersipora > Watersipora subatra. Next base: position 143,611 of record NW_027045390.1, read on the forward strand.
AGACGTTTGTGAAATTCTCACAATGGGATAATTAGCGCAATTAGAGCATTTCTAGCGTGTTTGGTTGAAATTGGAAATTTACATTTTTCATTTTTGTCAGACGTTTATAATATTTTTACAATAAGCTAATTAGCTCAATTAGAGCATTTCTAGCTTGTTTGGTTGAAATTGGAAAATTACATTTTTCGTTTTTGTCAGACGTTTGTAAAATTCTTACAGTAGGCTTACTTGCGCAAATTGAGCATTTCTAGCGCGTTTCTTTGAAATTGGAAATTAACATTTCACATTTTTGTCAGACGTTTGTAATATTTTCACCATGAGCTAATTAGCTCAATTAGAGCATTTCTAGCATGTTTGATTGAAATTGGAAATTTACATTTTTCATTTTTGTCAGGCGTTTGTAATAATTTCACAATAAGCTAATTAACTCAATTAGAGCATTTCTAGCATGTTGGGTTGAAATTGGAAATTTACATTTTTCATTTTTGTCAGACGTTTGTAATATTTTCACAATGAGCTAATTAACTCAATTAGAGCATTTCTAGCATGTTTGGTTGAAATTGGAAATTTACATTTTTCACTTTTGTCAGACGTTTGTAATATTTTCACAATAAGCTAATTAGCGCAATTAAAGCATTTCTAGCATGTTTGGTTGAAATTGAAAATTTACATTTTCCATTTTTGTCAGACGTTTGTAATATTTTCACAATAAGCTAATTAGCGCAATTAGAGCATTTCTAGCATGTTTGGTTGAAATTGAAAGCTTACATTTTCCATTTTTGTCAGACGTTTGTGAAATTCTCACAATGGGATAATTAGCGCAATTAGAGCATTTCTAGCATGTTTGGTTGAAATTGGAAATTTACATTTTCCATTTCCATTTCGTCATTTTTGTCAGACGTTTGTAATATTCTCACAATAAGCTAATTAGCTCAATTGGAGCATTTCTAGCATGTTTGGTTGAAATTGGAAGCTTACATTTTCCATTTTTGTCAGACATTTGTGAATTTTTTCACAATGAGCTAATTAGCTCAATTAGAGCATTTCTAGCATGTTTGGTTGAAATTGGAAATTTACATTTTTCATTTTTGTCAGACGTTTGTAATATTTTCACAATAAGCTAATTAGCTCAATTGGAGCATTTCTAGCTTGTTTGGTTGAAATTGGAAATTTACATTTTTCATTTTTGTCAGACGTTTGTAATATTTTCACAATAAGCTAATTAGCGCAATTAGAGCATTTCTAGCATGTTTGGTTGAAATTGGAAGCTTACATTTTCCATTTTTGTCAGACGTTTGTGAAATTCTCACAATGGGATAATTAGCGCAATTAGAGCCTTTCTAGCTTGTTTGGTTGAAATTGGAAATTTACATTTTCCATTTTTGTCAGACGTTTGTGAAGTTCTCACAATGGGATAATTAGCGCAATTAGAGCATTTCTAGCGTGTTTGATTGAAATTGGAAATTTACATTTTTCATTTTTGTCAGACGTTTATAATATTTTCACAATAAGCTATTTAGCTCAATTAGAGCATTTCTAGCTTGTTTGGTTGAAATTGGAAATTTACATTTTCCATTTTTGTCAGACGTTTGTAATATTTTCACAATAAGCTAATTAGCTCAATTGGAGCATTTCTAGCTTGTTTGGTTGAAATTGGAAATTTAAATTTTTCATTTTTGTCAGACGTTTGTAATATTTTCACAATAAGCTAATTAGCGCAATTAGAGCATTTCTAGCATGTTTGGTTGAAATTGGAAGCTTACATTTTCCATTTTTGTCAGACGTTTGTGAAATTCTCACAATGGGATAATTAGCGCAATTAGAGCATTTCTAGCATGTTTGGTTGAAATTGGAAATTTACATTTTCCATTTTTGTCAGACGTTTGTGAAATTCTCACAATAAGCTAATTAGCTCAATTAGAGCATTTCTAGCATGTTTGGTTGAAATTGGAAATTTACATTTTCCATTTTTGTCAGACGTTTGTAAAGTTCTCACAATGGGATAATTAGCGCAATTAGAGCATTTCTAGCGTGTTTGGTTGAAATTGGAAATTTACATTTTTCATTTTTGTCAGACGTTTGTGAATTTCTCACAATGAGTTAATTAGCTCAATTAGAGCATTTCTAGCATGTTTGGTTGGAATTGGAAATTTACATTTTCCATTTTTGTCAGACGTTTGTGAAATTCTCACAATAAGCTAATTAGCTCAATTAGAGCATTTCTAGCATGTTTGGTTGAAATTGGAAATTTACATTTTCCATTTTTGTCAGACGTTTGTAAAATTCTCACAATGGGATAATTAGCGCAATTAGAGCATTTCTAGCGTGTTTGGTTGAAATTGGAAGTTTACATTTTTCATTTTTGTCAGACGTTTATAAAATTTTCACAATAAGCTAATTAGCTCAATTAGAGCATTTCTAGCTTGTTTGGTTGAAATTGGAAATTTACATTTTCCATTTTTGTCAGACGTTTGTAATATTTTCACAATAAGCTACTTAGCTCAATTGGAGCATTTCTAGCTTGTTTGGTTGAAATTTGAAATTTACATTTTTCATTTTTGTCAGACGTTTGTAATATTTTCACAATAAACTAATTAGCGCAATTAGAGCATTTCTAGCATGTTTGGTTGAAATTGAAAGCTTACATTTTCCATTTTTGTCAGACGTTTGTGAAATTCTCACAATGGGATAATTAGCGCAATTAGAGCATTTCTAGCGTGTTTGGTTGAAATTGGAAATTTACATTTTTCATTTTTGTCAGACGTTTGTGAATTTCTCACAATGAGCTAATTAGCTCAATTAGAGCATTTCTAGCATGTTTGGTTGAAATTGGAAATTTACATTTTCCATTTTTGTCAGACGTTTGTGAAATTCTCCCAATAAGCTAATTAGCTCAATTAGAGCATTTCTAGCATGTTTGGTTGAAATTGGAAATTTACATTTTCCATTTTTGTCAGACGTTTGTAAAATTCTCACAATTGGATAATTAGCGCAATTAGAGCATTTCTAGCGTGTTTGGTTGAAATTGGAAGTTTACATTTTTCATTTTTGTCAGACGTTCATAATATTTTCACAATAAGCTAATAAGCTCAATTAGAGCATTTCTAGCATGTTTGGTTGAAATTGGAAGTTTACATTTTTCATTCTTGTCAGACGTTTGTAATATTTTCACAATGAGCTAATTAACTCAATTGGAGCATTTCTAGCATGTTTGGTTGAAATTGGAAATTTACATTTATCATTTTTGTCAGACGTTTGTAATATTCTCACAATAAGCTAATTAGCTCAATTGGAGCATTTCTAGCATGTTTGGTTGAAATTGGAAATTTACATTTTTCAGTTTTGTCAGACGTTTGTAAAATTCTTACAGTAGCCTTATTTGCGCAATTTGAGCATTTCTAGCATGTTTGGTTGAAATTGGAAATTTACATTTTTCAGTTTTGTCAGACGTTTGTAAAATTCTTACAGTAGGCTTATTTGCGCAAGTTGAGCATTTCTAGCATGTTTGGTTGAAATTGGAAATTTACATTTTTCAGTTTTGTCAGACGTTTGTAATATTCTCACAATAAGCTACTTAGCTCAATTGGAGCATTTCTAGCACGTTTGGTTGAAATTGGAAATTTACATTTTTCACTTTTGTCAGACAATTGCAATATTCTCACAATAAGCTAATTAGCTCAATTGGAGCATTTCTAGCATGTTTGGTTGAATTTGGAAATTTACATTTTTCAGTTTTGTCAGACGTTCGTAAAATTCTTACAGTAGGCTTATTTGCGCAATTTTAGCATTTCTAGCATGTTTGGTTGAAATTGGAAATTTACATTTTTCAGTTTTGTCAGACGTTTGTAAAATTCTTACAGTAGGCTTCTTTGCGCAATTTGAGCATTTCTAGCATGTTTGGTTGAAATTGGAAATTTACATTTTTCACTTTTGTCAGACGTTTGTAATATTCTCACAATAAGCTAATTAGCTCAATTTGAGCATTTCTAGCATGTTCGGTTGAAATTGGAAATTTACATTTTTCATTTTTGTCAGACGTTTGTGATTTTCTCACAATGGGCTAATTAGCTCAATTAGAGCATTTCTAGCATGTTCGGTTGAAATTGGAAATTTACATTTTTCATTTTTGTCAGACGTTTGTAATATTTTCACAATGAGCTAATTAGCTCAGAGCATTTCTAGCTTGTTTGGGTGAAATTGGAAATTTACATTTTTCATTTTTGTCAGACGTTTGTAAAATTCTTACAGTAGGCTTACTTGCGCAAATTGAGCATTTCTAGCGTGTTTCTTTGAAATTGGAAATTAACATTTCACCTTTTTGTCAGACGTTTGTAATATTTCCACATTGAGCTAATTAGCTCAATTAGAGCATTTCTAGCATGTTTGATTGAAATTGGAAATTTACATTTTTCATTCTTGTCAGACAGTTGGAATATTTTCACAATAAGCTAATTAGCTCAATTGGAGCATTTCTAGCATGTTTGGTTGAAATTGGAAATTTACACTTTTCATTTTTGTCAGACGTTTGTAATATTTTCACAATAAGCTGATTAACTCAATTAGAACATTTTTAGCATGTTTAGTTGAAATTGGAATTTTACATTTTTCATTTTTGTCAGACGTTTATAATATTTTCACAATAAGCTAATTAGCTCAATTAGAGCATTTCTAGCTTGTTTGGTTGAAATTGGAAGCTTACATTTTCCATTTTTGTCAGACGTTTGTGAAATTCTCACAATGGGATAATTAGCGCAATTAGAGCATTTCTAGCTTGTTTGGTTGAAATTGGAAATTTACATTTTCCATTTTTGTCAGACGTTTGTGAAGTTCTCACAATGGGATAATTAGCGCAATTAGAGCATTTCTAGCGTGTTTGATTGAAATTGGAAATTTACATTTTTCATTTTTGTCAGACGTTTATAATATTTTCACAATAAGCTAATTAGCTCAATTAGAGCATTTCTAGCTTGTTTGGTTGAAATTGGAAATTTACATTTTCCATTTTTGGCAGACGTTTGTAATATTTTCACAATAAGCTAATTAGCTCAATTGGAGCATTTCTAGCTTGTTTGGTTGAAATTGGAAATTTACATTTTTCATTTTTGTCAGACGTTTGTAATATTTTCACAATAAGCTAATTAGCGCAATTAGAGCATTTCTAGCATGTTTGGTTGAAATTGGAAGCTTACATTTTCCATTTTTGTCAGACGTTTGTGAAATTCTCACAATGGGATAATTAGCGCAATTAGAGCATTTCTAGCATGTTTGGTTGAAATTGGAAATTTACATTTTCCATTTTTGTCAGACGTTTGTGAAATTCTCACAATAAGCTAATTAGCTCAATTAGAGCATTTCTAGCATGTTTGGTTGAAATTGGAAATTTACATTTTCCATTTTTGTCAGACGTTTGTAAAATTCTCACAATGGGATAATTAGCGCAATTAGAGCATTTCTAGCGTGTTTGGTTGAAATTGGGAATTTACATTTTTCATTTTTGTCAGACGTTTGTGAATTTCTCACAATGAGCTAATTAGCTCAATTAGAGCATTTCTAGCATGTTTGGTTGGAATTGGAAATTTACATTTTCCATTTTTGTCAGACGTTTGTGAAATTCTCACAATAAGCTAATTAGCTCAATTAGAGCATTTCTAGCATGTTTGGTTGAAATTGGAAATTTACATTTTCCATTTTTGTCAGACGTTTGTAAAATTCTCACAATGGGATAATTAGCGCAATTAGAGCATTTCTAGCGTGTTTGGTTGAAATTGGAAGTTTACATTTTTCATTTTTGTCAGACGTTTATAATATTTTCACAATAAGCTAATTAGCTCAATTAGAGCATTTCTAGCTTGTTTGGTTGAAATTGGAAATTTACATTTTCCATTTTTGTCAGACGTTTGTAATATTTTCACAATAAGCTAATTAGCTCAATTGGAGCATTTCTAGCTTGTTTGGTTGAAATTGGAAATTTACATTTTTCATTTTTGTCAGACGTTTGTAATATTTTCACAATAAGCTAATTAGCGCAATTAGAGCATTTCTAGCATGTTTGGTTGAAATTGAAAGCTTACATTTTCCATTTTTGTCAGACGTTTGTGAAATTCTCACAATGGGATAATTAGCGCAATTAGAGCATTTCTAGCGTGTTTGGTTGAAATTGGAAATTTACATTTTTCATTTTTGTCAGACGTTTGTGAATTTCTCACAATGAGCTAATTAGCTCAATTAGAGCATTTCTAGCATGTTTGGTTGAAATTGGAAATTTACATTTTCCATTTTTGTCAGACGTTTGTGAAATTCTCACAATAAGCTAATTAGCTCAATTAGAGCATTTCTAGCATGTTTGGTTGAAATTGGAAATTTACATTTTCCATTTTTGTCAGACTTTTGTAATATTCTCACAATGGGATAATTAGCGCAATTAGAGCATTTCTAGCATGTTTGGTTGAAATTGGAAGTTTACATTTTTCATTTTTGTCAGACGTTCATAATATTTTCACAATAAGCTAATTAGCTCAATTAGAGCATTTCTAGCATGTTTGGTTGAAATTGGAAGTTTACATTTTTCATTCTTGTCAGACGTTTGTAATATTTTCACAATGAGCTAATTAACTCAATTGGAGCATTTCTAGCATGTTTGGTTGAAATTGAAAATTTACATTTTTCAGTTTTGTCAGACGATTGTAAAATTCTTACAGTAGGCTTATTTGCGCAATTTGAGCATTTCTGGCATGTTTAGTTGAAATTGATAATTTACATTTATCATATTTGTAAGACGTTTGTAATATTCTCACAATAAGCTAATTAGCTCAATTGGAGCATTTCTAGCATGTTTGGTTGAAATTGGAAATTTACATTTTTCAGTTTTGTCAGACGTTTGTAATATTCTCACAATAAGCTAATTAGCTCAATTGGAGCATTTCTAGCATGTTTGGTTGAAATTGGAAATTTACATTTTTCACTTTTGTCAGACAATTGCAATATTCTCACAATAAGCTAATTAGCTAGATTGGAGCATTTCAAGCATGTTTGGTTGAAATTGGAAATTTACATTTTTCAGTTTTGTCAGACGTTTGTAAAATTCTTACAGTAGCCTTATTTGCGCAATTTGAGCATTTCTAGCATGTTTGGTTGAAATTGGAAATTTACATTTTTCAGTTTTGTCAAACGTTTGTAAAATTCTTACAGTAGGCTTATTTGCGCAAGTTGAGCATTTCTAGCATGTTTGGTTGAAATTGGAAATTTACATTTTTCATTTTTGTCAGACGTTTGTAATATTCTCACAATAAGCTAATTAGCTCAATTGGAGCATTTCTAGCATGTTGGTTGAAATTGGAAATTTACATTTTTCAGTTTTGTCAGACGTTTGTGATATTCTCACAATAAGCTAATTAGCTCAATTGGAGCATTTCTAGCATGTTTGGTTGAAATTGGAAATTTACATTTTTCAGTTTTGTCAGACGTTTGTAATATTCTCACAATAAGCTACTTAGCTCAAATGGAGCATTTCTAGCATGTTTGGTTGAAATTGGAAATTTACATTTTTCACTTTTGTCAGACAATTGCAATATTCTCACAATAAGCTAATTAGCTCAATTGGAGCATTTCTAGCATGTTTGGTTGAATTTGGAAATTTACATTTTTCAGTTTTGTCAGACGTTCGTAAAATTCTTACAGTAGCCTTATTTGCGCAATTTTAGCATTTCTAGCATGTTTGGTTGAAATTGGAAATTTACATTTTTCAGTTTTGTCAGACGTTTGTAAAATTCTTACAGTAGGCTTCTTTGCGCAATTTGAGCATTTCTAGCATGTTTGGTTGAAATTGGAAATTTACATTTTTCAGTTTTGTCAGACGTTTGTAATATTCTCACAATAAGCTAATTAGCTCAATTTGAGCATTTCTAGCATGTTCGGTTGAAATTGGAATTTTACATTTTTCATTTTTGTCAGACGTTTGTGAATTTCTCACAATGGGCTAATTAGCTCAATTAGAGCATTTCTAGCATGTTTGGTTGAAATTGGAAATTTACATTTTTCATTTTTGTCAGACGTTTGTAATATTTTCACAATGAGCTAATTAACTCCATTAGAGCATTTCTAGCATGTTTGGTAGATATTGGAAATTTACATTTTTCATTTTTGTCAGACGTTTGTAATATTTTCACAATGAGCTAATTAGCTCAATTAGAGCATTTCTAGCTTGTTTGGGTGAAATTGGAAATTTACATTTTTCATTTTTGTCAGACGTTTGTAAAATTCTTACAGTAGGCTTACTTGCGCAAATTGAGCATTTCTAGCGTGTTTCTTTGAAATTGGAAATTAACATTTCACCTTTTTGTCAGACGTTTGTAATATTTCCACATTGAGCTAATTAGCTCAATTAGAGCATTTCTAGCATGTTTGATTGAAATTGGAAATTTACATTTTTCATTCTTGTCAGACGTTTGGAATATTTTCACAATAAGCTAATTAGCTCAATTGGAGCATTTCTAGCATGTTTGGTTGAAATTGGAAATTTACACTTTTCATTTTTGTCAGACGTTTGTAATATTTTCACAATAAGCTGATTAACTCAATTAGAACATTTTTAGCATGTTTAGTTGAAATTGGAATTTTACATTTTTCATTTTTGTCAGACGTTTGTAAAATTCTTACAGTAGCCTTATTTGCGCAATTTGAGCATTTCTAGCATGTTTGGTTGAAATTGGAAATTTACATTTTTCACTTTTGTCAGACAATTGCAATATTCTCACAATAAGCTAATTAGATCAATTGGAGCATTTCTAGCATGTTTGGTTGAAATTGGAAATTTACATTTTCAGTTTTGTCAGACGTTTGTAAAATTCTTACAGTAGGCTTATTTGCGCAAGTTGAGCATTTCTAGCATGTTTGGTTGAAATTGGAAATTTACATTTTTCATTTTTGTCAGACGTTTGTAATATTCTCACAATAAGCTAATTAGCTCAATTGGAGCATTTCTAGCATGTTTGGTTGAAATTGGAAATTTACATTTTTCAGTTTTGTCAGACGTTTGTGATATTCTCACAATAAGCTAATTAGCTCAATTGGAGCATTTCTAGCATATTTTGTTGAAATTGGAAATTTACATTTTTCAGTTTTGTCAGACGTTTGTAATATTCTCACAATAAGCTAATTAGCTCAATTGGAGCATTTCTAGCATGTTTGGTTGAATTTGGAAATTTACATTTTTCAGTTTTGTCAGACGTTTGTAATATTCTCACAATAAGCTACTTAGTTCAATTGGAGCATTTCTAGCACGTTTGGTTGAAATTGGAAATTTACATTTTTCACTTTTGTCAGACAATTGCAATATTCTCACAATAAGCTAATTAGCTCAATTGGAGCATTTCTAGCATGTTTGGTTGAAATTGGAAATTTACATTTTTCAGTTTTGTCAGACGTTTGTAATATTCTCACAATAAGCTAATTAGCTCAATTGGAGCATTTCTAGCATGTTTGGTTGAAATTGGAAATTTACATTTTTCAGTTTTGTCAGATGTTCGTAAACTTCTTACAGTAGGCTTATTTGCGCAATTTGATCATTTCTAGCATGTTTGGTTGAAATTGGAAATTTACATTTTCAGTTTTGTCAGACGTTTGTAAAATTCTTACAGTAGGCTTATTTGCGCAATTTGAGCATTTCTAGCATGTTTGGTTGAAATTGGAAATTTACATTTTTCAGTTTTGTCAGACGTTTGTAATATTCTCACAATAAGCTAATTAGCTCAATTTGAGCATTTCTAGCATGTTCGGTTGAAATTGGAAATTTACATTTTTCATTTTTGTCAGACGTTTGTGAATTTCTCACAATGGGCTAATTAGCTCAATTAGAGCATTTCTAGCATGTTTGGTTGAAATTGGAAATTTACATTTTTCATTTTTGTCAGACGTTTGTAATATTTTCACAATGAGCTAATTAACTCCATTAGAGCATTTCTAGCATGTTTGGTTGAAATTGGAAATTTACAATTTTCATTTTTGTCAGACGTTTGTAATATTTTCACAATGAGCTAATTAGCGCAATTAGAGCATTTCTAGCATGTTTGGTAGATATTGGAAATTTACATTTTTCATTTTTGTCAGACGTTTGTAATATTTTCACAATGAGCTAATTAGCTCAATTAGAGCATTTCTAGCTTGTTTGGTTGAAATTGGAAATTTACATTTTTCATTTTTGTCAGACGTTTGTAAAATTCTTACAGTAGGCTTACTTGCGCAAATTGAGCATTTCTAGCGTGTTTCTTTGAAATTTGAACTTAACATTTCACCTTTTTGTCAGACGTTTGTAATATTTCCACATTGAGCTAATTAGCTCAATTAGAGCATTTCTAGCATGTTTGATTGAAATGGGAAATTTACATTTTTCATTCTTGTCAGACGTTTGTAATATTTTCACAATAAGCTAATTAGCTCAATTGGAGCATTTCTAGCATGTTTGGTTGAAATTGGAAATTTACACTTTTCATTTTTGTCAGACGTTTGTAATATTTTCACAATAAGCTGATTAACTCAATTAGAACATTTCTAGCATGTTTACATGAAATTGGAATTTTACATTTTTCATTTTTGTCAGACGTTTGTAATATTTTCACAATGAGCTAATTAACTCAATTAGAGCATTTCTAGCCTGTTTGGTTGAAATTGGAAATTTACATTTTTCATTTTTGTCAAACGTTTGTAATATTTTCACAATGAGCTAATTAACTCAATTAGAGCATTTCTAGCATGTTTGGTTGAAATTGGAAATTTACATATTTCATTTTTGTCAGACGTTTGTGAATTTCTCACAATGAGCTAATTAGCTCAATTAGAGCATTTCTAGCATGTTTGGTTGAAATTGGAAACTTACATTTTCCATTTTTGTCAGACGTTTGTGAAATTCTCACAATAAGCTAATTAGCTCAATTGGAGCATTTCTAGCTTGTTTGGTTGAAATTGGAAATTTACATTTTTCATTTTTGTCAGACGTTGGTAATATTTTCACAATAAGCTAATTAGCTCAATTGGAGCATTTCTAGCTTGTTTGGTTGAAGTTGGAAATTTACATTTTTCATTTTTGTCAGACGTTTGTAATATTTTCACAATAAGCTAATTAGCGCAATTAGAGCATTTCTAGCATGTTTGGTTGAAATTGGAAGCTTACATTTTCCATTTTTGTCAGACGTTTGTGAAATTCTCACAATGGGATAATTAGCGCAATTAGAGCATTTCTAGCTTGTTTGGTTGAAATTGGAAATTTACATTTTCCATTTTTGTCGGACGTTTGTGAAATTCTCACAATGGGATAATTAGCGCAATTAGAGCATTTCTAGCGTGTTTGATTGAAATTGGAAATTTACATTTTTCATTTTTGTCAGACGTTTATAATATTTTCACAATAAGCTAATTAGCTCAATTAGAGCATTTCTAGCATGTTTGGTTGAAATTGGAAAATTACATTTTCCATTTTTGTCAGACGTTTGTAATATTTTCACAATAAGCTAATTAGCTCAATTGGAGCATTTCTAGCTTGTTTGGTTGAAATTGGAAATTTACATTTTTCATTTTTGTCAGACGTTTGTAATATTTTCACAATAAGCTAATTAGCGCAATTAGAGCATTTCTAGCATGTTTGGTTGAAATTGGAAGCTTACATTTTCCATTTTTGTCAGACGTTTGTTAAATTCTCACAATGGGATAATTAGCGCAATTAGAGCATTTCTAGCGTGTTTGGTTGAAATTGGAAATTTACATTTTTCATTTTTGTCAGACGTTTGTGAATTTCTCACAATGAGCTAATTAGCTCAATTAGAGCATTTCTAGCATGTTTGGTTGAAATTGGAAATTTACATTTTCCATTTTTGTCAGACGTTTGTGAAATTCTCACAATAAGCTAATTAGCTCAATTAGAGCATTTCTAGCATGTTTGGTTGAAATTGGAAATTTACATTTTCCATTTTTGTCAGACGTTTGTAAAATTCTCACAATGGGATAATTAGCGCAATTAGAGCATTTCTAGCGTGTTTGGTTGAAATTGGAAGTTTACATTTTTCATTTTTGTCAGACGTTCATAATATTTTCACAATAAGCTAATTAGCTCAATTAGAGCATTTCTAGCATGTTTGGTTGAAATTGGAAGTTTACATTTTTCATTCTTGTCAGACGATTGTAAAATTCTCACAATAAGCTAATTAGCTCAATTGGAGCATTTCTAGCATGTTTGGTTGAAATTGAAAATTTACATTTTTCAGTTTTGTCAGACGATTGTAAAATTCTTACAGTAGGCTTATTTGCGCAATTTGAGCATTTCTGGCATGTTTGGTTGAAATTGATAATTTACATTTATCATTTTTGTAAGACGTTTGTAATATTCTCACAATAAGCTAATTAGCTCAATTTGAGCATTTCTAGCATGTTTGGTTGAAATTGGAAATTTACATTTTTCAGTTTTGTCAGACGTTTGTAATATTCTCACAATAAGCTAATTAGCTCAATTGGAGCATTTCTAGCATGTTTGGTTGAAATTGGAAATTTACATTTTTCACTTTTGTCAGACAATTGCAATATTCTCACAATAAGCTAATTAGCTCAATTGGAGCATTTCTAGCATGTTTGGTTGAAATTGGAAATTTACATTTTTCAGTTTTGTCAGACGTTTGTAAAATTCTTACAGTAGCCTTATTTGCGCAACTTGAGCATTTCTAGCATGTTTGGTTGAAATTGGAAATTTACATTTTTCAGTTTTGTCAGACGTTTGTAAAATTCTTACAGTAGGCTTACTTGCGCAAATTGAGCATTTCTAGCGTGTTTCTTTGAAATTTGAAATTAACATTTCACCTTTTTGTCAGACGTTTGTAATATTTCCACATTGAGCTAATTAGCTCAATTAGAGCATTTCTAGCATGTTTGATTGAAATTGGAAATTTACATTTTTCATTCTTGTCAGACGTTTGTAATATTTTCACAATAAGCTAATTAGCTCAATTGGAGCATTTCTAGCATGTTTGGTTGAAATTGGAAATTTACACTTTTAATTTTTGTCAGACGTTTGTAATATTTTCACAATAAGCTGATTAACTCAATTAGAACATTTCTAGCATGTTTAGTTGAAATTATAATTTTACATTTTTCATTTTTGTCAGACGTTTGTAATATTTTCACAATGAGCTAATTAACTCAATTAGAGCATTTCTAGCATGTTTGGTTGAAATTGGAAGCTTACATTTTCCATTTTTGTCAGACGTTTGTTAAATTCTCACAATGGGATAATTAGCGCAATTAGAGCATTTCTAGCGTGTTTGGTTGAAATTGGAAATTTACATTTTTCATTTTTGTCAAACGTTTGTGAATTTCTCACAATGAGCTAATTAGCTCAATTAGAGCATTTCTAGCATGTTTGGTTGAAATTGGAAATTTACATTTTCCATTTTTGTCAGACGTTTGTAAAATTCTCACAATGGGATAATTAGCGCAATTAGAGCATTTCTAGCGTGTTTGGTTGAAATTGGAAGTTTACATTTTTCATTTTTGTCAGACGTTCATAATATTTTCACAATAAGCTAATTAGCTCAATTAGAGCATTTCTAGCATGTTTGGTTGAAATTGGAAGTTTACATTTTTCATTCTTGTCAGACGTTTGTAATATTCTCACAATAAGCTAATTAGCTCAATTGGAGCATTTCTAGCATGTTTGGTTGAAATTGAAAATTTACATTTTTCAGTTTTGTCGGACGATTGTAAAATTCTTACAGTAGGCTTATTTGCGCAATTTGAGCATTTCTGGCATGTTTGGTTGAAATTGATAATTTACATTTATCATTTTTGTAAGACGTTTGTAATATTCTCACAATAAGCTAATTAGCTCAATTGGAGCATTTCTAGCATGTTTGGTTGAAATTGGAAATTTACATTTTTCAGTTTTGTTAGACGTTTGTAATATTCTCACAATAAGCTAATTAGCTCAATTGGAGCATTTCTAGCATGTTTGGTTGAAATTGGAAATTTACATTTTTCACTTTTGTCAGACAATTGCAATATTCTCACAATAAGCTAATTAGCTCAATTGGAGCATTTCTAGCATGTTTGGTTGAAATTGGAAATTTACATTTTTCAGTTTTGTCAGACGTTTGTAAAATTCTTACAGTAGCCTTATTTGCGCAATTTGAGCATTTCTAGCATGTTTGGTTGAAATTGGAAATTTACATTTTTCAGTTTTGTCAGACGTTTGTAAAATTCTTACAGTAGGCTTACTTGCGCAAATTGAGCATTTCTAGCGTGTTTCTTTGAAATTTGAAATTAACATTTCACCTTTTTGTCAGACGTTTGTAATATTTCCACATTGAGCTAATTAGCTCAATTAGAGCATTTCTAGCATGTTTGATTGAAATTGGAAATTTACATTTTTCATTCTTGTCAGACGTTTGTAATATTTTCACAATAAGCTAATTAGCTCAATTGGAGCATTTCTAGCATGTTTGGTTGAAATTGGAAATTTACACTTTTCATTTTTGTCAGACGTTTGTAATATTTTCACAATAAGCTGATTAACTCAATTAGAACATTTCTAGCATGTTTATTTGAAATTGGAATTTTACATTTTTCATTTTTGTCAGACGTTTGTAATATTTTCACAATGAGCTAATTAACTCAATTAGAGCATTTCTAACCTGTTTGGTTGAAATTGGAAATTTACATTTTTCATTTTTGTCAAACGTTTGTAATATTTTCACAATGAGCTAATTAACTCAATTAGAGCATTTCTAGCATGTTTGGTTGAAATTGGAAATTTACATTTTCCATTTTTGTCAGACGTTTGTGAAATTCTCACAATAAGCTAATTAGCTCAATTAGAGCATTTCTAGCATGTTTGGTTGAAATTGGAAATTTACATTTTCCATTTTTGTCAGACGTTTGTAAAATTCTCACAATGGGATAATTAGCTCAATTAGAGCATTTCTAGCATGTTTGGTTGAAATTGGAAGTTTACATTTTTCATTCTTGTCAGACGTTTGTAATATTTTCACAATGAGCTAATTAACTCAATTGGAGCATTTCTAGCATGTTTGGTTGAAATTGGAAATTTACATTTATCATTTTTGTCAGACGTTTGTAATATTCTCACAATAAGCTAATTAGCTCAATTGGAGCATTTCTAGCATGTTTGGTTGAAATTGAAAATTTACATTTTTCAGTTTTGTCAGACGATTGTAAAATTCTTACAGTAGGCTTATTTGCGCAATTTGAGCATTTCTGGCATGTTTGGTTGAAATTGATAATTTACATTTATCATTTTTGTAAGACGTTTGTAATATTCTCACAATAAGCTAATTAGCTCAATTGGAGCATTTCTAGCATGCTTGGTTGAAATTGGAAATTTACATTTTTCAGTTTTGTCAGACGTTTGTAATATTCTCACAATAAGCTAATTAGCTCAATTGGAGCATTTATAGCATGTTTGGTTGAAATTGGAAATTTACATTTTTCTCTTTTGTCAGACAATTGCAATATTCTCACAATAAGCTAATTAGCTCAATTGGAGCATTTCTAGCATGTTTGGTTGAAATTGGAAATTTACATTTTTCAGTTTTGTCAGACGTTTGTAAAATTCTTACAGTAGCCTTATTTGCGCAATTTGAGCATTTCTAGCATGTTTGGTTGAAATTGGAAATTTACATTTTTCAGTTTTGTCAGACGTTTGTAAAATTCTTACAGTAGGCTTATTTGCGCAAGTTGAGCATTTCTAGCATGTTTGGTTGAAATTGGAAATTTACATTTTTCATTTTTGTCAGACGTTTGTAATATTCTCACAATAAGCTAATTAGCTCAATTGGAGCATTTCTAGCATGTTTGGTTGAAATTGGAAATTTACATTTTTCAGTTTTGTCAGACGTTTGTGATATTCTCACAATAAGCTAATTAGCTCAATTGGAGCATTTCTAGCATGTTTGGTTGAAATTGGAAATTTACATTTTTCAGTTTTGTCAGACGTTTGTAATATTCTCACAATAAGCTACTTAGCTCAATTGGAGCATTTCTAGCACGTTTGGTTGAAATTGGAAATTTACATTTTTCACTTTTGTCAGACAATTGCAATATTCTCACAATAAGCTAATTAGCTCAATTGGAGCATTTCTAGCATGTTTGGTTGAAATTGGAAGTTTACATTTTTCATTCTTGTCAGACGTTTGTAATATTCTCACAATAAGCTAATTAGCTCAATTTGAGCATTTCTAGCATGTTCGGTTGAAATTGGAAATTTACATTTTTCATTTTTGTCAGACGTTCGTAAAATTCTTACAGTAGGCTTATTTGCGCAATTTTAGCATTTCTAGCATGTTTGGTTGAAATTGGAAATTTACATTTTTCAGTTTTGTCAGACGTTTGTAAAATTCTTACAGTAGGCTTATTTGCGCAATTTAAGCATTTCTAGCATGTTTGGTTGAAATTGGAAATTTACATTTTTCAGTTTTGTCAGACGTTTGTAATATTCTCACAATAAGCTAATTAGCTCAATTTGAGCATTTCTAGCATGTTCGGTTGAAATTGGAAATTTACATTTTTCATTTTTGTCAGACGTTTGTGAATTTCTCACAATGGGCTAATTAGCTCAATTAGAGCATTTCTAGCATGTTTGGTTGAAATTGGAAATTTACATTTTTCATTTTTGTCAGACGTTTGTAATATTTTCACAATGAGCTAATTAACTCCATTAGAGCATTTCTAGCATGTTTGGTAGATATTGGAAATTTACATTTTTCATTTTTGTCAGACGTTTGTAATATTTTCACAATGAGCTAATTAGCTCAATTAGAGCATTTCTAGCTTGTTTGGGTGAAATTGGAAATTTACATTTTTCATTTTTGTCAGACGTTTGTAAAATTCTTACAGTAGGCTTACTTGCGCAAATTGAGCATTTCTAGCATGTTTCTTTGAAATTGGAAATTAACATTTCACCTTTTTGTCAGACGTTTGTAATATTTCCACATTGAGCTAATTAGCTCAATTAGAGCATTTCTAGCATGTTTGATTGAAATTGGAAATTTACATTTTTCATTCCTGTCAGACGTTTGTAATATTTTCACAATAAGCTAATTAGCTCAATTGGAGCATTTCTAGCATGTTTGGTTGAAATTGGAAATTTACACTTTTCATTTTTGTCAGACATTTGTAATATTTTTACAATAAGCTGATTAACTCAATTAGAACATTTCTAGCATGTTTAGTTGAAATTGGAATTTTACATTTTTCATTTTTGTCAGACGTTTGTAAAATTCTTACAGTAGCCTTATTTGCGCAATTTGAGCATTTCTAGCATGTTTGGTTGAAATTGGAAATTTACATTTTTCACTTGTGTCAGACAATTGCAATATTCTCACAATAAGCTAATTAGCTCAATTGGAGCATTTCTAGCATGTTTGGTTGAAATTGGAAATTTACATTTTTCAGTTTTGTCAGACGTTTGTAAAATTTTTACAGTAGCCTTATTTGCGCAATTTGAGCATTTCTAGCATGTTTGGTTGAAATTGGAAATTTACATTTTTCAGTTTTGTCAGACGTTTGTAAAATTCTTACAGTAGGCTTATTTGCGCAAGTTGAGCATTTCTAGCATGTTTGGTTGAAATTGGAAATTTACATTTTTCATTTTTGTCAGACGTTTGTAATATTCTCACAATAAGCTAATTAGCTCAATTGGAGCATTTCTAGCATGTTTGGTTGAAATTGGAAATTTACATTTTTCAGTTTTGTCAGACGTTTGTGATATTCTCACAATAAGCTAATTAGCTCAATTGGAGCATTTCTAGCATATTTTGTTGAAATTGGAAATTTACATGTTTCAGTTTTCTCAGACGTTTGTAATATTCTCACAATAAGCTAATTAGCTCAATTGGAGCATTTCTAGCATGTTTGGTTGAAATTGGAAATTTACATTTTTCAGTTTTGTCAGACGTTTGTAATATTCTCACAATAAGCTACTTAGCTCAATTGGAGCATTTCTAGCACGTTTGGTTGAAATTGGAAATTTACATTTTTCACTTTTGTCAGACAATTGCAATATTCTCACAATAAGCTAATTAGCTCAATTGGAGCATTTCTAGCATGTTTGGTTGAAATTGGAAATTTACATTTTTCAGTTTTGTCAGACGTTTGTAATATTCTCACAATAAGCTAATTAGCTCAATTGGAGCATTTCTAGCATGTTTGGTTGAAATTGGAAATTTACATTTTTCAGTTTTGTCAGACAATGGTAAACTTCTTACAGTAGGCTTATTTGCGCAATTTGAGCATTTCTAGCATGTTTGGTTGAAATTGGAAATTTACATTTTTCAGTTTTGTCAGACGTTTGTAATATTCTCACAATAAGCTAATTAGCTCAATTTGAGCATTTCTAGCATGTTCGGTTGAAATTGGAAATTTACATTTTTCATTTCTGTCAGACGTTTGTGAATTTCTCACAATGGGCTAATTAGCTCAATTAGAGCATTTCTAGCATGTTTGGTTGAAATTGGAAATTGACATTTTTCATTTTTGTCAGACGTTTGTAATATTTTCACAATGAGCTAATTAACTCCATTAGAGCATTTCTAGCATGTTTGGTTGAAATTGGAAATTTACATTTTTCATTTTTGTCAGACGTTTGTAATATTTTCACAATGAGCTAATTAGCGCAATTAGAGCATTTCTAGCATGTTTGGTAGATATTGGAAATTTACATTTTTCATTTTTGTCAGACGTTTGTAATATTTTCACAATAAGCTAATTAGCTCAATTAGAGCATTTCTAGCTTGTTTGGTTGAAATTGGAAATTTACATTTTTCATTTTTGTCAGACGTTTGTAAAATTCTTACAGTAGGCTTACTTGCGCAAATTGAGCATTTCTAGCGTGTTTCTTTGAAATTTGAAATTAACATTTCACCTTTTTGTCAGACGTTTGTAATATTTCCACATTGAGCTAATTAGCTCAATTAGAGCATTTCTAGCATGTTTGATTGAAATTGGAAATTTACATTTTTCATTCTTGTCAGACGTTTGTAATATTTTCACAATAAGCTAATTAGCTCAATTGGAGCATTTCTAGCATGTTTGGTTGAAATTGGAAATTTACATTTTTCATTTTTGTCAGACGTTTGTAATATTTTCACAATGAGCTAATTAACTCAATTAGAGCATTTCTAGCCTGTTTGGTTGAAATTGGAAATTTACATTTTTCATTTTTGTCAAACGTTTGTAATATTTTCACAAGTAGCTAATTAACTCAATTAGAGTATTTCTAGCATGTTTGGTTGAAATTGGAAATTTACATATTTCATTTTTGTCAGACGTTTGTGAATTTCTCACAATGAGCTAATTAGCTCAATTAGAGCATTTCTAGCATGTTTGGTTGAAATTGGAATTTTACATTTTTCATTTTTGTCAGACGTTTGTAATATTTTCACAATGAGCTAATTAACTCAATTTGAGCATTTCTAGCCTGTTTGGTTGAAATTGGAAATTTACATTTTTCATTTTTGTCAAACGTTTGTAATATTTTCACAATAAGCTAATTAACTCAATTAGAGCATTTCTAGCATGTTGGGTTGAAATTGGAAGCTTACATTTTTCATTTTTGTCAGACGTTTGTAATAATTTCACAATAAGCTAATTAACTCATTTAGAGCATTTCTAGCATGTTTGGTTGAAATTGGAAATTTACATTTTTCATTTTTGTCAGACGTTTGTAATAATTTCACAATGAGCTAATTAACTCAATTAGAGCATTTCTAGCATGTTTGGTTGAAATTGGAAATTTACATTTTCCATTTTTGTCACACGTTTGTAATAATTTCACAATAAGCTAATTTACTCAATTAGAGCATTTCTAGCATGTTTGGTTGAAATTTGAAATTTACATTTTTCATTTTTGTCAGGCGTTTGTAATAATTTCACAATAAGCTAATTAACTCAATTAGAGCATTTCTAGCATGTTTGGTTGAAATTGGAAATTTACATTTTTCATTTTTGTCAGACGTTTGTAATAATTTCACAATAAGCTAATTAACTCAATTAGAGCATTTCTAGCATGTTTGGTTGAAATTGGAAATTTACATTTTTCATTTTTGTCAGACGTTTGTAATAATTTCACAATAAGCTAATTAACTCATTTAGAGCATTTCTAGCATGTTTGGTTGAAATTGGAAATTTACATTTTCCATTTTTGTCAGACGTTTGTGAAATTCTCAGAATGGGATAATTAGCGCAATTAGAGCATTTCTAGCATGTTTGGTTGAAATCGGAAATTTACATTTTTCATTTTTGTCAGACGTTTGTGAATTTCTCACAATGAGCTAATTAGCTCAATTAGAGCATTTCTAGCTTGTTTGGTTGAAATTAGAAATTTACATTTTTCATTTTTGTCAGACGTTCATAATATTTTCACAATAAGCTAATTAGCTCAATGAGAGCATTTTTAGCTTGTTTGGTTGAAATTGGAAATTTACATTTTTCATTTTTGTCAGACGTTTGTAATATTTTCACAATGAGCTAATTAGCTCAATTAGAGCATTTCTAGCATGTTTGATTGGAATTGGAAATTTACATTTTTCATTTTTGTCAGGCGTTTGTAATAATTTCACAATAAGCTAATTAACTCAATTAGAGCATTTCTAGCATGTTTGGTTGAAATTGGAAATTTACATTTTTCATTTTTGTCAGACGTTTGTAATAATTTCACAATAAGCTAATTAACTCAATTAGAGCATTTCTAGCATGTTTGGTTGAAATTGGAAATTTACATTTTTCATTTTTGTCAGACGTTTGTAATAATTTCACAATAAGCTAATTAACTCAATTAGAGCATTTCTAGCATGTTTGGTTGAAATTGGAAATTTACATTTTTCATTTTTGTCAGACGTTTGTAATATTTTCACAATAAGCTAATTAGCTCAATTAGAGCATTTCTAGCATGTTTGGTTGAAATTGGAAATTTACATTTTCCATTTTTGTCAGACGTTTGTGAAATTCTCACAATGGGATAATTAGCGCAATTAGAGCATTTCTAGCGTGTTTGGTTGAAATTGGAAATTTACATTTTTCATTTTTGTCAGACGTTTGTAATAATTTCACAATAAGCTAATTAACTCAATTAGAGCATTTCTAGCATGTTTGGTTGAAATTGGAAATTTACATTTTTCATTTTTGTCAGACGTTTGTAATAATTTCACAATAAGCTAATTAACTCAATTAGAGCATTTCTAGCATGTTTGGTTGAAATTGGAAATTTACATTTTTCATTTTTGTCAGACGTTTGTAATATTTTCACAATAAGCTAATTAGCTCAATTAGAGCATTTCTAGCATGTTTGGTTGAAATTGGAAATTTACATTTTCCATTTTTGTCAGACGTTTGTGAAATTCTCACAATGGGATAATTAGCGCAATTAGAGCATTTCTAGCGTGTTTGGTTGAAATTGGAAATTTACATTTTTCATTTTTGTCAGACGTTTATAATATTTTCACAATAAGCTAATTAGCTCAATTAGAGCATTTCTAGCTTGTTTGGTTGAAATTGGAAAATTACATTTTTCGTTTTTGTCAGACGTTTGTAAAATTCTTACAGTAGGCTTACTTGCGCAAATTGAGCATTTCTAGCGCGTTTCTTTGAAATTGGAAATTAACATTTCACATTTTTGTCAGACGTTTGTAATATTTTCACCATGAGCTAATTAGCTCAAGTAGAGCATTTCTAGCATGTTTGATTGAAATTGGAAATTTACATTTTTCATTTTTGTCAGGCGTTTGTAATAATTTCACAATAAGCTAATTAACTCAATTAGAGCATTTCTAGCATGTTGGGTTGAAATTGGAAATTTACATTTTTCATTTTTGTCAGACGTTTGTAATATTTTCACAATGAGCTAATTAGCTCAATTGGAGCATTTCTAGCATGTTTGGTTGAAATTGGAAATTTACATTTTTCATTTTTGTCAGACGTTTGTAATATTCTCACAATAAGCTACTTAGCTCAATTGGAGCATTTCTAGAACGTTTGGTTGAAATTGGAAATTTACATTTTTCACTTTTGTCAGACAATTGCAATATTCTCACAATAAGCTAATTAGCTCAATTGGAGCATTTCTAGCATGTTTGGTTGAAATTGGAAGTTTACATTTTTCATTCTTGTCAGACGTTTGTAATATTCTCACAATAAGCTAATTAGCTCAATTTGAGCATTTCTAGCATGTTCGGTTGAAATTGGAAATTTACATTTTTCATTTTTGTCAGACGTTCGTAAAATTCTTACAGTAGGCTTATTTGCGCAATTTTAGCATTTCTAGCATGTTTGGTTGAAATTGGAAATTTACATTTTTCAGTTTTGTCAGACGTTTGTAAAATTCTTACAGTAGGCTTATTTGCGCAATTTAAGCATTTCTAGCATGTTTGGTTGAAATTGGAAATTTACATTTTTCAGTTTTGTCAGACGTTTGTAATATTCTCACAATAAGCTAATTAGCTCAATTTGAGCATTTCTAGCATGTTCGGTTGAAATTGGAAATTTACATTTTTCATTTTTGTCAGACGTTTGTGAATTTCTCACAATGGGCTAATTAGCTCAATTAGAGCATTTCTAGCATGTTTGGTTGAAATTGGAAATTTACATTTTTCATTTTTGTCAGACGTTTGTAATATTTTCACAATGAGCTAATTAACTCCATTAGAGCATTTCTAGCATGTTTGGTAGATATTGGAAATTTACATTTTTCATTTTTGTCAGACGTTTGTAATATTTTCACAATGAGCTAATTAGCTCAATTAGAGCATTTCTAGCTTGTTTGGGTGAAATTGGAAATTTACATTTTTCATTTTTGTCAGACGTTTGTAATAATTTCACAATAAGCTAATTAACTCAATTAGAGCATTTCTAGCATGTTTGGTTGAAATTGGAAATTTACATTTTTCATTTTTGTCAGACGTTTGTAATATTTTCACAATAAGCTAATTAGCTCAATTAGAGCATTTCTAGCATGTTTGGTTGAAATTGGAAATTTACATTTTCCATTTTTGTCAGACGTTTGTGAAATTCTCACAATGGGATAATTAGCGCAATTAGAGCATTTCTAGCGTGTTTGGTTGAAATTGGAAATTTACATTTTTCATTTTTGTCAGACGTTTATAATATTTTCACAATAAGCTAATTAGCTCAATTAGAGCATTTCTAGCATGTTTGGTTGAAATTGGAAAATTACATTTTTCGTTTTTGTCAGACGTTTGTAAAATTCTTACAGTAGGCTTACTTGCGCAAATTGAGCATTTCTAGCGCGTTTCTTTGAAATTGGAAATTAACATTTCACATTTTTGTCAGACGTTTGTAATATTTTCACCATGAGCTAATTAGCTCAAGTAGAGCATTTCTAGCATGTTTGATTGAAATTGGAAATTTACATTTTTCATTTTTGTCAGGCGTTTGTAATAATTTCACAATAAGCTAATTAACTCAATTAGAGCATTTCTAGCATGTTGGGTTGAAATTGGAAATTTACATTTTTCATTTTTGTCAGACGTTTGTAATATTTTCACAATGAGCTAATTAGCTCAATTGGAGCATTTCTAGCATGTTTGGTTGAAATTGGAAATTTACATTTTTCATTTTTGTCAGACGTTTGTAATATTCTCACAATAAGCTACTTAGCTCAATTGGAGCATTTCTAGCACGTTTGGTTGAAATTGGAAATTTACATTTTTCACTTTTGTCAGACAATTGCAATATTCTCACAATAAGCTTATTAGCTCAATTGGAGCATTTCTAGCATGTTTGGTTGAAATTGGAAGTTTACATTTTTCATTCTTGTCAGACGTTTGTAATATTCTCACAATAAGCTAATTAGCTCAATTTGAGCATTTCTAGCATGTTCGGTTGAAATTGGAAATTTACATTTTTCATTTTTGTCAGACGTTCGTAAAATTCTTACAGTAGGCTTATTTGCGCAATTTTAGCATTTCTAGCATGTTTGGTTGAAATTGGAAATTTACATTTTTCAGTTTTGTCAGACGTTTGTAAAATTCTTACAGTAGGCTTATTTGCGCAATTTAAGCATTTCTAGCATGTTTGGTTGAAATTGGAAATTTACATTTTTCAGTTTTGTCAGACGTTTGTAATATTCTCACAATAAGCTAATTAGCTCAATTTGAGCATTTCTAGCATGTTCGGTTGAAATTGGAAATTTACATTTTTCATTTTTGTCAGACGTTTGTGAATTTCTCACAATGGGCTAATTAGCTCAATTAGAGCATTTCTAGCATGTTTGGTTGAAATTGGAAATTTACATTTTTCATTTTTGTCAGACGTTTGTAATATTTTCACAATGAGCTAATTAACTCCATTAGAGCATTTCTAGCATGTTTGGTAGATATTGGAAATTTACATTTTTCATTTTTGTCAGACGTTTGTAATATTTTCACAATGAGCTAATTAGCTCAATTAGAGCATTTCTAGCTTGTTTGGGTGAAATTGGAAATTTACATTTTTCATTTTTGTCAGACGTTTGTAAAATTCTTACAGTAGGCTTACTTGCGCAAATTGAGCATTTCTAGCGTGTTTCTTTGAAATTGGAAATTAACATTTCACCTTTTTGTCAGACGTTTGTAATATTTCCACATTGAGCTAATTAGCTCAATTAGAGCATTTCTAGCATGTTTGATTGAAATTGGAAATTTACATTTTTCATTCCTGTCAGACGTTTGTAATATTTTCACAATAAGCTAATTAGCTCAATTGGAGCATTTCTAGCATGTTTGGTTGAAATTGGAAATTTACACTTTTCATTTTTGTCAGACATTTGTAATATTTTTACAATAAGCTGATTAACTCAATTAGAACATTTCTAGCATGTTTAGTTGAAATTGGAATTTTACATTTTTCATTTTTGTCAGACGTTTGTAAAATTCTTACAGTAGCCTTATTTGCGCAATTTGAGCATTTCTAGCATGTTTGGTTGAAATTGGAAATTTACATTTTTCACTTGTGTCAGACAATTGCAATATTCTCACAATAAGCTAATTAGCTCAATTGGAGCATTTCTAGCATGTTTGGTTGAAATTGGAAATTTACATTTTTCTCTTTTGTCAGACAATTGCAATATTCTCACAATAAGCTAATTAGCTCAATTGGAGCATTTCTAGCATGTTTGGTTGAAATTGGAAATTTACATTTTTCAGTTTTGTCAGACGTTTGTAAAATTCTTACAGTAGCCTTATTTGCGCAATTTGAGCATTTCTAGCATGTTTGGTTGAAATTGGAAATTTACATTTTTCAGTTTTGTCAGACGTTTGTAAAATTCTTACAGTAGGCTTATTTGCGCAAGTTGAGCATTTCTAGCATGTTTGGTTGAAATTGGAAATTTACATTTTTCATTTTTGTCAGACGTTTGTAATATTCTCACAATAAGCTAATTAGCTCAATTGGAGCATTTCTAGCATGTTTGGTTGAAATTGGAAATTTACATTTTTCAGTTTTGTCAGACGTTTGTGATATTCTCACAATAAGCTAATTAGCTCAATTGGAGCATTTCTAGCATGTTTGGTTGAAATTGGAAATTTACATTTTTCAGTTTTGTCAGACGTTTGTAATATTCTCACAATAAGCTACTTAGCTCAATTGGAGCATTTCTAGCACGTTTGGTTGAAATTGGAAATTTACATTTTTCACTTTTGTCAGACAATTGCAATATTCTCACAATAAGCTAATTAGCTCAATTGGAGCATTTCTAGCATGTTTGGTTGAAATTGGAAGTTTACATTTTTCATTCTTGTCAGACGTTTGTAATATTCTCACAATAAGCTAATTAGCTCAATTTGAGCATTTCTAGCATGTTCGGTTGAAATTGGAAATTTACATTTTTCATTTTTGTCAGACGTTCGTAAAATTCTTACAGTAGGCTTATTTGCGCAATTTTAGCATTTCTAGCATGTTTGGTTGAAATTGGAAATTTACATTTTTCAGTTTTGTCAGACGTTTGTAAAATTCTTACAGTAGGCTTATTTGCGCAATTTAAGCATTTCTAGCATGTTTGGTTGAAATTGGAAATTTACATTTTTCAGTTTTGTCAGACGTTTGTAATATTCTCACAATAAGCTAATTAGCTCAATTTGAGCATTTCTAGCATGTTCGGTTGAAATTGGAAATTTACATTTTTCATTTTTGTCAGACGTTTGTGAATTTCTCACAATGGGCTAATTAGCTCAATTAGAGCATTTCTAGCATGTTTGGTTGAAATTGGAAATTTACATTTTTCATTTTTGTCAGACGTTTGTAATATTTTCACAATGAGCTAATTAACTCCATTAGAGCATTTCTAGCATGTTTGGTAGATATTGGAAATTTACATTTTTCATTTTTGTCAGACGTTTGTAATATTTTCACAATGAGCTAATTAGCTCAATTAGAGCATTTCTAGCTTGTTTGGGTGAAATTGGAAATTTACATTTTTCATTTTTGTCAGACGTTTGTAAAATTCTTACAGTAGGCTTACTTGCGCAAATTGAGCATTTCTAGCGTGTTTCTTTGAAATTGGAAATTAACATTTCACCTTTTTGTCAGACGTTTGTAATATTTCCACATTGAGCTAATTAGCTCAATTAGAGCATTTCTAGCATGTTTGATTGAAATTGGAAATTTACATTTTTCATTCCTGTCAGACGTTTGTAATATTTTCACAATAAGCTAATTAGCTCAATTGGAGCATTTCTAGCATGTTTGGTTGAAATTGGAAATTTACACTTTTCATTTTTGTCAGACATTTGTAATATTTTTACAATAAGCTGATTAACTCAATTAGAACATTTCTAGCATGTTTAGTTGAAATTGGAATTTTACATTTTTCATTTTTGTCAGACGTTTGTAAAATTCTTACAGTAGCCTTATTTGCGCAATTTGAGCATTTCTAGCATGTTTGGTTGAAATTGGAAATTTACATTTTTCACTTGTGTCAGACAATTGCAATATTCTCACAATAAGCTAATTAGCTCAATTGGAGCATTTCTAGCATGTTTGGTTGAAATTGGAAATTTACATTTTTCAGTTTTGTCAGACGTTTGTAAAATTTTTACAGTAGCCTTATTTGCGCAATTTGAGCATTTCTAGCATGTTTGGTTGAAATTGGAAATTTACATTTTTCAGTTTTGTCAGACGTTTGTAAAATTCTTACAGTAGGCTTATTTGCGCAAGTTGAGCATTTCTAGCATGTTTGGTTGAAATTGGAAATTTACATTTTTCATTTTTGTCAGACGTTTGTAATATTCTCACAATAAGCTAATTAGCTCAATTGGAGCATTTCTAGCATGTTTGGTTGAAATTGGAAATTTACATTTTTCAGTTTTGTCAGACGTTTGTGATATTCTCACAATAAGCTAATTAGCTCAATTGGAGCATTTCTAGCATATTTTGTTGAAATTGGAAATTTACATGTTTCAGTTTTCTCAGACGTTTGTAATATTCTCACAATAAGCTAATTAGCTCAATTGGAGCATTTCTAGCATGTTTGGTTGAAATTGGAAATTTACATTTTTCAGTTTTGTCAGACGTTTGTAATATTCTCACAATAAGCTACTTAGCTCAATTGGAGCATTTCTAGCACGTTTGGTTGAAATTGGAAATTTACATTTTTCACTTTTGTCAGACAATTGCAATATTCTCACAATAAGCTAATTAGCTCAATTGGAGCATTTCTAGCATGTTTGGTTGAAATTGGAAATTTACATTTTTCAGTTTTGTCAGACGTTTGTAATATTCTCACAATAAGCTAATTAGCTCAATTGGAGCATTTCTAGCATGTTTGGTTGAAATTGGAAATTTACATTTTTCAGTTTTGTCAGACGTTGGTAAACTTCTTACAGTAGGCTTATTTGCGCAATTTTAGCATTTCTAGCATGTTTGGTTGAAATTGGAAATTTACATTTTCAGTTTTGTCAGACGTTTGTAAAATTCTTACAGTAGGCTTATTTGCGCAATTTGAGCATTTCTAGCATGTTTGGTTGAAATTGGAAATTTACATTTTTCAGTTTTGTCAGACGTTTGTAATATTCTCACAATAAGCTAATTAGCTCAATTTGAGCATTTCTAGCATGTTCGGTTGAAATTGGAAATTTACATTTTTCATTTCTGTCAGACGTTTGTGAATTTCTCACAATGGGCTAATTAGCTCAATTAGAGCATTTCTAGCATGTTTGGTTGAAATTGGAAATTGACATTTTTCATTTTTGTCAGACGTTTGTAATATTTTCACAATGAGCTAATTAACTCCATTAGAGCATTTCTAGCATGTTTGGTTGAAATTGGAAATTTACATTTTTCATTTTTGTCAGACGTTTGTAATATTTTCACAATGAGCTAATTAGCGCAATTAGAGCATTTCTAGCATGTTTGGTAGATATTGGAAATTTACATTTTTCATTTTTGTCAGACGTTTGTAATATTTTCACAATAAGCTAATTAGCTCAATTAGAGCATTTCTAGCTTGTTTGGTTGAAATTGGAAATTTACATTTTTCATTTTTGTCAGACGTTTGTAAAATTCTTACAGTAGGCTTACTTGCGCAAATTGAGCATTTCTAGCGTGTTTCTTTGAAATTTGAAATTAACATTTCACCTTTTTGTCAGACGTTTGTAATATTTCCACATTGAGCTAATTAGCTCAATTAGAGCATTTCTAGCATGTTTGATTGAAATTGGAAATTTACATTTTTCATTCTTGTCAGACGTTTGTAATATTTTCACAATAAGCTAATTAGCTCAATTGGAGCATTTCTAGCATGTTTGGTTGAAATTGGAAATTTACATTTTTCATTTTTGTCAGACGTTTGTAATATTTTCACAAT
Source organism: Watersipora subatra (assembly GCF_963576615.1). NCBI lineage: Eukaryota > Metazoa > Bryozoa > Gymnolaemata > Cheilostomatida > Watersiporidae > Watersipora > Watersipora subatra. The sequence goes on from NW_027045390.1 coordinate 172,454, forward strand.
GAGCTAATTAACTCAATTAGAGCATTTCTAGCCTGTTTGGTTGAAATTGGAAATTTACATTTTTCATTTTTGTCAAACGTTTGTAATATTTTCACAAGTAGCTAATTAACTCAATTAGAGTATTTCTAGCATGTTTGGTTGAAATTGGAAATTTACATATTTCATTTTTGTCAGACGTTTGTGAATTTCTCACAATGAGCTAATTAGCTCAATTAGAGCATTTCTAGCATGTTTGGTTGAAATTGGAATTTTACATTTTTCATTTTTGTCAGACGTTTGTAATATTTTCACAATGAGCTAATTAACTCAATTTGAGCATTTCTAGCCTGTTTGGTTGAAATTGGAAATTTACATTTTTCATTTTTGTCAAACGTTTGTAATATTTTCACAATAAGCTAATTAACTCAATTAGAGCATTTCTAGCATGTTGGGTTGAAATTGGAAGCTTACATTTTTCATTTTTGTCAGACGTTTGTAATAATTTCACAATAAGCTAATTAACTCATTTAGAGCATTTCTAGCATGTTTGGTTGAAATTGGAAATTTACATTTTTCATTTTTGTCAGACGTTTGTAATAATTTCACAATGAGCTAATTAACTCAATTAGAGCATTTCTAGCATGTTTGGTTGAAATTGGAAATTTACATTTTCCATTTTTGTCACACGTTTGTAATAATTTCACAATAAGCTAATTTACTCAATTAGAGCATTTCTAGCATGTTTGGTTGAAATTTGAAATTTACATTTTTCATTTTTGTCAGGCGTTTGTAATAATTTCACAATAAGCTAATTAACTCAATTAGAGCATTTCTAGCATGTTTGGTTGAAATTGGAAATTTACATTTTTCATTTTTGTCAGACGTTTGTAATAATTTCACAATAAGCTAATTAACTCAATTAGAGCATTTCTAGCATGTTTGGTTGAAATTGGAAATTTACATTTTTCATTTTTGTCAGACGTTTGTAATAATTTCACAATAAGCTAATTAACTCATTTAGAGCATTTCTAGCATGTTTGGTTGAAATTGGAAATTTACATTTTCCATTTTTGTCAGACGTTTGTGAAATTCTCAGAATGGGATAATTAGCGCAATTAGAGCATTTCTAGCATGTTTGGTTGAAATCGGAAATTTACATTTTTCATTTTTGTCAGACGTTTGTGAATTTCTCACAATGAGCTAATTAGCTCAATTAGAGCATTTCTAGCTTGTTTGGTTGAAATTAGAAATTTACATTTTTCATTTTTGTCAGACGTTCATAATATTTTCACAATAAGCTAATTAGCTCAATGAGAGCATTTTTAGCTTGTTTGGTTGAAATTGGAAATTTACATTTTTCATTTTTGTCAGACGTTTGTAATATTTTCACAATGAGCTAATTAGCTCAATTAGAGCATTTCTAGCATGTTTGATTGGAATTGGAAATTTACATTTTTCATTTTTGTCAGGCGTTTGTAATAATTTCACAATAAGCTAATTAACTCAATTAGAGCATTTCTAGCATGTTTGGTTGAAATTGGAAATTTACATTTTTCATTTTTGTCAGACGTTTGTAATAATTTCACAATAAGCTAATTAACTCAATTAGAGCATTTCTAGCATGTTTGGTTGAAATTGGAAATTTACATTTTTCATTTTTGTCAGACGTTTGTAATAATTTCACAATAAGCTAATTAACTCAATTAGAGCATTTCTAGCATGTTTGGTTGAAATTGGAAATTTACATTTTTCATTTTTGTCAGACGTTTGTAATATTTTCACAATAAGCTAATTAGCTCAATTAGAGCATTTCTAGCATGTTTGGTTGAAATTGGAAATTTACATTTTCCATTTTTGTCAGACGTTTGTGAAATTCTCACAATGGGATAATTAGCGCAATTAGAGCATTTCTAGCGTGTTTGGTTGAAATTGGAAATTTACATTTTTCATTTTTGTCAGACGTTTGTAATAATTTCACAATAAGCTAATTAACTCAATTAGAGCATTTCTAGCATGTTTGGTTGAAATTGGAAATTTACATTTTTCATTTTTGTCAGACGTTTGTAATAATTTCACAATAAGCTAATTAACTCAATTAGAGCATTTCTAGCATGTTTGGTTGAAATTGGAAATTTACATTTTTCATTTTTGTCAGACGTTTGTAATATTTTCACAATAAGCTAATTAGCTCAATTAGAGCATTTCTAGCATGTTTGGTTGAAATTGGAAATTTACATTTTCCATTTTTGTCAGACGTTTGTGAAATTCTCACAATGGGATAATTAGCGCAATTAGAGCATTTCTAGCGTGTTTGGTTGAAATTGGAAATTTACATTTTTCATTTTTGTCAGACGTTTATAATATTTTCACAATAAGCTAATTAGCTCAATTAGAGCATTTCTAGCTTGTTTGGTTGAAATTGGAAAATTACATTTTTCGTTTTTGTCAGACGTTTGTAAAATTCTTACAGTAGGCTTACTTGCGCAAATTGAGCATTTCTAGCGCGTTTCTTTGAAATTGGAAATTAACATTTCACATTTTTGTCAGACGTTTGTAATATTTTCACCATGAGCTAATTAGCTCAAGTAGAGCATTTCTAGCATGTTTGATTGAAATTGGAAATTTACATTTTTCATTTTTGTCAGGCGTTTGTAATAATTTCACAATAAGCTAATTAACTCAATTAGAGCATTTCTAGCATGTTGGGTTGAAATTGGAAATTTACATTTTTCATTTTTGTCAGACGTTTGTAATATTTTCACAATGAGCTAATTAGCTCAATTGGAGCATTTCTAGCTTGTTTGGTTGAAATTGGAAATTTACATTTTTCATTTTTGTCAGACGTTTGTAATATTTTCACAATAAGCTAATTAGCTCAATTGGAGCATTTCTAGCATGTTTGGTTGAAATTGGAAGCTTACATTTTCCATTTTTGTCAGACGTTTGTGAATTTCTCACAATGAGCTAATTAGCTCAATTAGAGCATTTCTAGCATGTTTGGTTGAAATTGGAAATTTACATTTTTCATTTTTGTCAGACGTTTGTAATATTTTCACAATAAGCTAATTAGCTCAATTGGAGCATTTCTAGCTTGTTTGGTTGAAATTGGAAATTTACATTTTTCATTTTTGTCAGACGTTTGTAATATTTTCACAATAAGCTAATTAGCGCAATTAAAGCATTTCTAGCATGTTTGGTTGAAATTGGAAGCTTACATTTTCCATTTTTGTCAGACGTTTGTGAAATTCTCACAATGGGATAATTAGCGCAATTAGAGCATTTCTAGCTTGTTTGGTTGAAATTGGAAATTTACATTTTCCATTTTTGTCAGACGTTTGTGAAATTCTCACAATGGGATAATTAGCGCAATTAGAGCATTTCTAGCGTGTTTGATTGAAATTGGAAATTTACATTTTTCATTTTTGTCAGACGTTTATAATATTTTCACAATAAGCTAATTAGCTCAATTAGAGCATTTCTAGCTTGTTTGGTTGAAATTGGAAATTTACATTTTCCATTTTTGTCAGACGTTTGTAATATTTTCACAATAAGCTAATTAGCTCAATTGGAGCATTTCTAGCTTGTTTGGTTGAAATTGGAAATTTACATTTTTCATTTTTGTCAGACGTTTGTAATATTTTCACAATGAGCTAATTAACTCCATTAGAGCATTTCTAGCATGTTTGGTTGAAATTGGAAATTTACATTTTTCATTTTTGTCAGACGTTTGTAATATTTTCACAATGAGCTAATTAGCTCAATTAGAGCATTTCTAGCTTGTTTGGTTGAAATTGGAAATTTACATTTTTCATTTTTGTCAGACGTTTGTAAAATTCTTACAGTAGGCTTACTTGCGCAAATTGAGCATTTCTAGCGTGTTTCTTTGAAATTTGAAATTAACATTTCACCTTTTTGTCAGACGTTTGTAATATTTCCACATTGAGCTAATTAGCTCAATTAGAGCATTTCTAGCATGTTTGATTGAAATTGGAAATTTACATTTTTCATTCTTGTCAGACGTTTGTAATATTTTCACAATAAGCTAATTAGCTCAATTGGAGCATTTCTAGCATGTTTGGTTGAAATTGGAAATTTACATTTTTCATTTTTGTCAGACGTTTGTAATATTTTCACAATGAGCTAATTAACTCAATTAGAGCATTTCTAGCCTGTTTGGTTGAAATTGGAAATTTACATTTTTCATTTTTGTCAAACGTTTGTAATATTTTCACAATGAGCTAATTAACTCAATTAGAGCATTTCTAGCATGTTTGGTTGAAATTGGAAATTTACATATTTCATTTTTGTCAGACGTTTGTGAATTTCTCACAATGAGCTAATTAGCTCAATTAGAGCATTTCTAGCATGTTTGGTTGAAATTGGAATTTTACATTTTTCATTTTTGTCAGACGTTTGTAATATTTTCACAATGAGCTAATTAGCGCAATTAGAGCATTTCTAGCATGTTTGGTTGAAATTGGAAATTTACATATTTCATTTTTGTCGGACGTTTGTGAATTTCTCACAATGAGCTAATTAGCTCAATTAGACCATTTCTAGCATGTTTGGTTGAAATTGGAAATTTACATTTTCCATTTTTGTCAGACGTTTGTGAAATTCTCACAATAAGCTAATTAGCTCAATTAGAGCATTTCTAGCTTGTTTGGTTGAAATTGGAAATTTACATTTTTCATTTTTGTCAGACGTTTGTAAAATTCTTACAGTAGGCTTACTTGCGCAAATTGAGCATTTCTAGCGCGTTTCTTTGAAATTGGAAGTTAACATTTCACATTTTTGTCAGACGTTTGTAATATTTTCACAATGAACTAATTAGCTCAATTAGAGCATTTCTAGCATGTTTGATTGGAATTGGAAATTTACATTTTTCACTTTTGTCAAACGTTTGTAATATTTTCACAATGAGCTAATTAGCTCAATTAGAGCATTTCTAGCATGTTTGGTTGAAATTGGAAATTTACATATTTCATTTTTGTCAGACGTTTGTGAATTTCTCACAATGAGCTAATTAGCTCAATTAGACCATTTCTAGCATGTTTGGTTGAAATTGGAAATTTACATTTTCCATTTTTGTCAGACGTTTGTGAAATTCTCACAATAAGCTAATTAGCTCAATTAGAGCATTTCTAGCTTGTTTGGTTGAAATTGGAAATTTACATTTTTCATTTTTGTCAGACGTTTGTAAAATTCTTACAGTAGGTTTACTTGCGCAATTTGAGCATTTCTAGCGCGTTTCTTTGAAATTGGAAATTAACATTTCACATTTTTGTCAGACGTTTGTAATATTTTAACAATAAGCTAATTAGCTCAATTAGAGCATTTCTAGCATGTTTGATTGAAATTGGAAATTTACATTTTTCATTCTTGTCAGACGTTTGTAATATTTTCACAATAAGCTAATTAGCTCAATTGGAGCATTTCTAGCATGTTTGGTTGAAATTGGAAATTTACATTTTTCATTTTTGTCAGACGTTTGTAATATTTTCACAATGAGCTAATTAACTCAATTAGAGCATTTCTAGCCTGTTTGGTTGAAATTGGAAATTTACATTTTTCATTTTTGTCAGGCGTTTGTAATAATTTCACAATAAGCTAATTAACTCAATTAGAGCATTTCTAGCATGTTTGGTTGAAATTGGAAATTTACATTTTTCATTTTTGTCAGACGTTTGTAATATTTTCACAATAAGCTAAATAACTCAATTAGAGCATTTCTAGCATGTTTGGTTGAAATTGGAAATTTACATTTTTCATTTTTGTCAGACGTTTGTAATAATTTCACAATAAGCTAATTAACTCAATTAGAGCATTTCTAGCATGTTTGGTTGAAATTGGAAATTTACATTTTCCATTTTTGTCAGACGTTTGTAATAATTTCACAATAAGCTAATTAGCTCAATTAGAGCATTTCTAGCATGTTTGGTTGAAATTGGAAATTTACATTTTTCATTTTTGTCAGACAATTGCAATGTTCTCTCAATAAGCTAATTAGCTCAATTGGAGCATTTCTAGCATGTTTGGTTGAAATTGGAAATTTACATTTTTCATTTTTGTCAGACGTTTGTAATATTTTCACAATAAGCTAATTAGCTCAATTAGAGCATTTCTAGCATGTTTGGTTGAAATTGGAAATTTACATTTTCCATTTTTGTCAGACGTTTGTGAAATTCTCACAATGGGATAATTAGCGCAATTAGAGCATTTCTAGCGTGTTTGGTTGAAATTGGAAATTTACATTTTTCATTTTTGTCAGACGTTTATAATATTTTCACAATAAGCTAATTAGCTCAATTAGAGCATTTCTAGCTTGTTTGGTTGAAATTGGAAAATTACATTTTTCGTTTTTGTCAGACGTTTGTAAAATTCTTACAGTAGGCTTACTTGCGCAAATTGAGCATTTCTAGCGCGTTTCTTTGAAATTGGAAATTAACATTTCACATTTTTGTCAGACGTTTGTAATATTTTCACCATGAGCTAATTAGCTCAATTAGAGCATTTCTAGCATGTTTGATTGAAATTGGAAATTTACATTTTTCATTTTTGTCAGGCGTTTGTAATATTCTCACAATAAGCTAATTAGCTCAATTAGAGCATTTCTAGCATGTTGGGTTGAAATTGGAAATTTACATTTTTCATTTTTGTCAGACGTTTGTAATATTTTCACAATGAGCTAATTAACTCAATTAGAGCATTTCTAGCATGTTTGGTTGAAATTGGAAATTTACATTTTTCACTTTTGTCAGACGTTTGTAATATTTTCACAATAAGCTAATTAGCGCAATTAAAGCATTTCTAGCATGTTTGGTTGAAATTGGAAGCTTACATTTTCCATTTTTGTCAGACGTTTGTGAAATTCTCACAATGGGATAATTAGCGCAATTAGAGCATTTCTAGCTTGTTTGGTTGAAATTGGAAATTTACATTTTCCATTTTTGTCAGACGTTTGTGAAATTCTCACAATGGGATAATTAGCGCAATTAGAGCATTTCTAGCGTGTTTGATTGAAATTGGAAATTTACATTTTTCATTTTTGTCAGACGTTTATAATATTTTCACAATAAGCTAATTAGCTCAATTAGAGCATTTCTAGCTTGTTTGGTTGAAATTGGAAATTTACATTTTTCATTTTAGTCAGGCGTTTGTAATAATTTCACAATAAGCTAATTAACCCAATTAGAGCATTTCTAGCATGTTTGGTTGAAATTGGAAATTTACATTTTTCATTTTTGTCAAACAATTGCAATAATCTCACAATAAGCTAATTAGCTCAATTAGAGCATTTCTAGCATGTTTGGTTGAAATTAGAAATTTACATTTTTCATTTTTGTCAGGCGTTTGTAATAATTTCACAATAAGCTAATTAACTCAATTAGAGCTTTTCTAGCATGTTTGGTTGAAATTGGAAATTTACATATTTCATTTTTGTCAGACGTTTGTGAATTTCTCACAATGAGCTAATTAGCTCAATTAGAGCATTTCTAGCATGTTTGTTTGAAATTGGAAATTTACATTTTTCATTTTTGTCAGACGTTTGTAATATTTTCACAATAAGCTAATTAGCTCAATTGGAGCATTTCTAGCTTGTTTGGTTGAAATTGGAAATTTACATTTTTCATTTTTGTCAGACGTTTGTAATATTTTCACAATAAGCTAATTAGCGCAATTAAAGCATTTCTAGCATGTTTGGTTGAAATTGGAAGCTTACATTTTCCATTTTTGTCAGACGTTTGTGAAATTCTCACAATGGGATAATTAGCGCAATTAGAGCATTTCTAGCTTGTTTGGTTGAAATTGGAAATTTACATTTTCCATTTTTGTCAGACGTTTGTGAAATTCTCACAATGGGATAATTAGCGCAATTAGAGCATTTCTAGCGTGTTTGATTGAAATTGGAAATTTACATTTTCCATTTTTGTCAGACGTTTGTAATATTTTCACAATAAGCTAATTAGCTCAATTGGAGCATTTCTAGCTTGTTTGGTTGAAATTGGAAATTTACATTTTTCATTTTTGTCAGACGTTTGTAATATTTTCACGATGAGCTAATTAACTCCATTAGAGCATTTCTAGCATGTTTGGTTGAAATTGGAAATTTACATTTTTCATTTTTGTCAGACGTTTGTAATATTTTCACAATGAGCTAATTAGCTCAATTAGAGCATTTCTAGCTTGTTTGGTTGAAATTGGAAATTTACATTTTTCATTTTTGTCAGACGTTTGTAAAATTCTTACAGTAGGCTTACTTGCGCAAATTGAGCATTTCTAGCGTGTTTCTTTGAAATTTGAAATTAACATTTCACCTTTTTGTCAGACGTTTGTAATATTTCCACATTGAGCTAATTAGCTCAATTAGAGCATTTCTAGCATGTTTGATTGAAATTGGAAATTTACATTTTTCATTCTTGTCAGACGTTTGTAATATTTTCACAATAAGCTAATTAGCTCAATTGGAGCATTTCTAGCATGTTTGGTTGAACTTGGAAATTTACATTTTTCATTTTTGTCAGACGTTTGTAATATTTTCACAATGAGCTAATTAACTCAATTAGAGCATTTCTAGCCTGTTTGGTTGAAATTGGAAATTTACATTTTTCATTTTTGTCAAACGTTTGTAATATTTTCACAATGAGCTAATTAGCGCAATTAGAGCATTTCTAGCATGTTTGGTTGAAATTGGAAAATTACATATTTCATTTTTGTCGGACGTTTGTGAATTTCTCACAATGAGCTAATTAGCTCAATTAGACCATTTCTAGCATGTTTGGTTGAAATTGGAAATTTACATTTTCCATTTTTGTCAGACGTTTGTGAAATTCTCACAATAAGCTAATTAGCTCAATTAGAGCATTTCTAGCTTGTTTGGTTGAAATTGGAAATTTACATTTTTCATTTTTGTCAGACGTTTGTAAAATTCTTACAGTAGGCTTACTTGCGCAAATTGAGCATTTCTAGCGCGTTTCTTTGAAATTGGAAGTTAACATTTCACATTTTTGTCAGACGTTTGTAATATTTTCACAATGAGCTAATTAGCTCAATTAGAGCATTTCTAGCATGTTTGATTGGAATTGGAAATTTACATTTTTCACTTTTGTCAGACGTTTGTGAATTTCTCACAATGAGCTAATTAGCTCAATTAGACCATTTCTAGCATGTTTGGTTGAAATTGGAAATTTACATTTTCCATTTTTGTCAGACGTTTGTGAAATTCTCACAATAAGCTAATTAGCTCAATTAGAGCATTTCTAGCTTGTTTGGTTGAAATTGGAAATTTACATTTTTCATTTTTGTCAGACGTTTGTAAAATTCTTACAGTAGGTTTACTTGCGCAATTTGAGCATTTCTAGCGCGTTTCTTTGAAATTGGAAATTAACATTTCACATTTTTGTCAGACGTTTGTAATATTTTCACAATGAGCTAATTAGCTCAATTAGAGCATTTCTAGCATGTTTGATTGAAATTGGAAATTTACATTTTTCATTCTTGTCAGACGTTTGTAATATTTTCACAATAAGCTAATTAGCTCAATTGGAGCATTTCTAGCATGTTTGGTTGAAATTGGAAATTTACATTTTTCATTTTTGTCAGACGTTTGTAATATTTTCACAATGAGCTAATTAACTCAATTAGAGCATTTCTAGCCTGTTTGGTTGAAATTGGAAATTTACATTTTTCATTTTTGTCAGGCGTTTGTAATAATTTCACAATAAGCTAATTAACTCAATTAGAGCATTTCTAGCATGTTTGGTTGAAATTGGAAATTTACATTTTTCATTTTTGTCAGACGTTTGTAATATTTTCACAATAAGCTAAATAACTCAATTAGAGCATTTCTAGCATGTTTGGTTGAAATTGGAAATTTACATTTTTCATTTTTGTCAGACGTTTGTAATAATTTCACAATAAGCTAATTAACTCAATTAGAGCATTTCTAGCATGTTTGGTTGAAATTGGAAATTTACATTTTCCATTTTTGTCAGACGTTTGTAATAATTTCACAATAAGCTAATTAGCTCAATTAGAGCATTTCTAGCATGTTTGGTTGAAATTGGAAATTTACATTTTTCATTTTTGTCAGACAATTGCAATGTTCTCTCAATAAGCTAATTAGCTCAATTGGAGCATTTCTAGCATGTTTGGTTGAAATTGGAAATTTACATTTTTCATTTTTGTCAGACGTTTGTAATATTTTCACAATAAGCTAATTAGCTCAATTAGAGCATTTCTAGCATGTTTGGTTGAAATTGGAAATTTACATTTTCCATTTTTGTCAGACGTTTGTGAAATTCTCACAATGGGATAATTAGCGCAATTAGAGCATTTCTAGCGTGTTTGGTTGAAATTGGAAATTTACATTTTTCATTTTTGTCAGACGTTTATAATATTTTCACAATAAGCTAATTAGCTCAATTAGAGCATTTCTAGCTTGTTTGGTTGAAATTGGAAAATTACATTTTTCGTTTTTGTCAGACGTTTGTAAAATTCTTACAGTAGGCTTACTTGCGCAAATTGAGCATTTCTAGCGCGTTTCTTTGAAATTGGAAATTAACATTTCACATTTTTGTCAGACGTTTGTAATATTTTCACCATGAGCTAATTAGCTCAATTAGAGCATTTCTAGCATGTTTGATTGAAATTGGAAATTTACATTTTTCATTTTTGTCAGGCGTTTGTAATATTCTCACAATAAGCTAATTAGCTCAATTAGAGCATTTCTAGCATGTTGGGTTGAAATTGGAAATTTACATTTTTCATTTTTGTCAGACGTTTGTAATATTTTCACAATGAGCTAATTAACTCAATTAGAGCATTTCTAGCATGTTTGGTTGAAATTGGAAATTTACATTTTTCACTTTTGTCAGACGTTTGTAATATTTTCACAATAAGCTAATTAGCGCAATTAAAGCATTTCTAGCATGTTTGGTTGAAATTGGAAGCTTACATTTTCCATTTTTGTCAGACGTTTGTGAAATTCTCACAATGGGATAATTAGCGCAATTAGAGCATTTCTAGCTTGTTTGGTTGAAATTGGAAATTTACATTTTCCATTTTTGTCAGACGTTTGTGAAATTCTCACAATGGGATAATTAGCGCAATTAGAGCATTTCTAGCGTGTTTGATTGAAATTGGAAATTTACATTTTTCATTTTTGTCAGACGTTTATAATATTTTCACAATAAGCTAATTAGCTCAATTAGAGCATTTCTAGCTTGTTTGGTTGAAATTGGAAATTTACATTTTTCATTTTAGTCAGGCGTTTGTAATAATTTCACAATAAGCTAATTAACCCAATTAGAGCATTTCTAGCATGTTTGGTTGAAATTGGAAATTTACATTTTTCATTTTTGTCAAACAATTGCAATAATCTCACAATAAGCTAATTAGCTCAATTAGAGCATTTCTAGCATGTTTGGTTGAAATTAGAAATTTACATTTTTCATTTTTGTCAGGCGTTTGTAATAATTTCACAATAAGCTAATTAACTCAATTAGAGCTTTTCTAGCATGTTTGGTTGAAATTGGAAATTTACATATTTCATTTTTGTCAGACGTTTGTGAATTTCTCACAATGAGCTAATTAGCTCAATTAGAGCATTTCTAGCGTGTTTGGTTGAAATTGGAATTTTACATTTTTCATTTTTGTCAGACGTTTGTAATATTTTCGCAATGAGCTAATTAACTCAATTAGAGCATTTCTAGCCTGTTTGGTTGAAATTGGAAATTTACATTTTTCATTTTTGTCAAACGTTTCTAATATTTTCACAATGAGCTAATTAGCGCAATTAGAGCATTTCTAGCATGTTTGGTTGAAATTGGAAATTTACATATTTCATTTTTGTCAGACGTTTGTAATATTCTCACAATGAGCTAATTAGCTCAATTGGAGCATTTCTAGCGTGTTTGGTTGAAATTGGAAATTTACATTTTTCAGTTTTGTCAGGCGTTTGTAATAATTTCACAATAAGCTAATTAACTCAATTAGAGCATTTCTAGCATGTTTGGTTGAAATTGGAAATTTACATTTTTCATTTTTGTCAGACGTTTGTAATATTTTCACAATAAGCTAATTAGCTCAATTGGAGCATTTCTAGCTTGTTTGGTTGAAATTGGAAATTTACATTTTTCATTTTTGTCTGACGTTTGTAATATTTTCACAATGAGCTAATTAACTCCATTAGAGCATTTCTAGCATGTTTGGTTGAAATTGGAAATTTACATTTTTCATTTTTGTCAGACGTTTGTAATATTTTCACAATGAGCTAATTAGCTCAATTGGAGCATTTCTAGCATGTTTGGTTGAAATTGGAAATTTACATTTTTCATTTTTGTCAGACGTTTGTAAAATTCTTACAGTAGGCTTACTTGCGCAAATTGAGCATTTCTAGCGTGTTTGTTTGAAATTTGAAATTAACATTTCACCTTTTTGTCAGACGTTTGTAATATTTCCACATTGAGCTAATTAGCTCAATTAGAGCATTTCTAGCATGTTTGATTGAAATTGGAAATTTACATTTTTCATTCTTGTCAGACGTTTGTAATATTTTCACAATAAGCTAATTAGCTCAATTGGAGCATTTCTAGCATGTTTGGTTGAAATTGGAAATTTACATTTTTCATTTTTGTCAGACGTTTGTAATATTTTCACAATGAGCTAGTTAACTCAATTAGAGCATTTCTAGCCTGTTTGGCTGAAATTGGAAATTTACATTTTTCATTTTTGTCAAACGTTTGTAATATTTTCACAATGAGCTAATTAACTCAATTAGAGCATTTCCAGCATGTTTGGTTGAAATTGGAAATTTACATATTTCATTTTTGTCAGACGTTTGTGAATTTCTCACAATGAGCTAATTAGCTCAATTAGAGCATTTCTAGCATGTTTGGTTGAAATTGGAATTTTACATTTTTCATTTTTGTCAGACGTTTATAATATTTTCACAATGAGCTAATTAACTCAATTAGAGCATTTCTAGCCTGTTTGGTTGAAATTGGAAATTTACATTTTTCATTTTTGTCAAACGTTTCTAATATTTTCACAATGAGCTAATTAGCGCAATTAGAGCATTTCTAGCATGTTTGGTTGAAATTGGAAATTTACATATTTCATTTTTGTCAGACGTTTGTGAATTTCTCACAATGAGCTAATTAGCTCAATTAGAGCATTTCTAGCATGTTTGGTTGAAATTGGAAATTTACATTTTCCATTTTTGTCAGACATTTGTGAAATTCTCACAATAAGCTAATTAGCTCAATTAGAGCATTTCTAGCATGTTTGATTGAATTTGGAAATTTACATTTTTCATTTTTGTCAGGCGTTTGTAATATTTTCACAATAAGCTAATTAGCTCAATTAGAGCATTTCTAGCATGTTTGATTGAAATTGGAAATTTACATTTTTCATTTTTGTCAGGCGTTTGTAATAATTTCACAATAAACTAATTAACTCAATTAGAGCATTTCTAGCATGTTTGGTTGAAATTGGAAATTTACATTTTTCATTTTTGTCAGACGTTTGTAATAATTTCACAATAAGCTAATTAACTCAATTAGAGCATTTCTAGCATGTTTGGTTGAAATTGGAAATTTACATTTTTCATTTTTGTCAGACGTTTGTAATAATTTCACAATAAGCTAATTAACTCATTTAGAGCATTTCTAGCATGTTTGGTTGAAATTGGAAATTTACATTTTTCATTTTTGTCAGATGTTTGTAATAATTTCACAATAAGCTAATTAACTCAATTAGAGCATTTCTAGCATGTTTGGTTGAAATTGGAAATTTACATTTTCCATTTTTGTCAGACGTTTGTGAAATTCTCAGAATGGGATAATTAGCGCAATTAGAGCATTTCTAGCGTGTTTGGTTGAAATTAGAAATTTACATTTTGCATTTTTGTCAGACGTTCATAATATTTTCACAATAAGCTAATTAGCTCAATGAGAGCATTTTTAGCTTGTTTGGTTGAAATTGGAAATTTACATTTTTCATTTTTGTCAGACGTTTGTAATATTTTCACAATGAGCTAATTAACTCAATTAGAGCATTTCTAGCTTGTTTGGTTGAAATTGGAAATTTACATTTTTCATTTTTGTCAGACGTTTGTAATAATTTCACAATAAGCTAATTAGCTCAATTAGAGCATTTCTAGCATGTTTGGTTGAAATTGGAAATTTACATTTTTCATTTTTGTCAGACGTTTGTAATAATTTCACAATAAGCTAATTAGCTCAATTAGAGCATTTCTAGCATGTTTGGTTGAAATTGGAAGTTTACATTTTCCATTTTTGTCAGACGTTTGTGAAATTCTCACAATGGGATAATTAGCGCAATTAGAGCATTTCTAGCGTGTTTGGTGGAAATTGGAAATTTACATTTTTCATTTTTGTCAGACGTTTATAATATTTTCACAATAAGCTAATTAGCTCAATTAGAGCATTTCTAGCTTGTTTGGTTGAAATTGGAAATTTACATTTTTCATTTTTGTCAGACGTTTGTAAAATTCTTACAGTAGGCTTACTTGCGCAAATTGAGCATTTCTAGCGCGTTTCTTTGAAATTGGAAATTAACATTTCACATTTTTGTCAGACGTTTGTAATATTTTCACAATAAGCTAATTAACTCAATTAGAGCATTTCTAGCATGTTTGGTTAAAATTGGAAATTTACATTTTCCATTTTTGTCAGACGTTTGTAATAATTTCACAATAAGCTAATTAACTCAATTAGAGCATTTCTAGCATGTTTGGTTGAAATTGGAAATTTACATTTTTCATTTTTGTCAGACGTTTGTAATAATTTCACAATAAGCTAATTAGCTCAATTAGAGCATTTCTAGCATGTTTGGTTGAAATTGGAAATTTACATTTTTCATTTTTGTCAGACGTTTGTGAAATTCTCACAATGGAATAATTAGCGCAATTAGAGCATTTCTAGCGTGTTTGGTTGAAATTGGAAATTTACATTTTTCATTTTTGTCAGACGTTTATAATATTTTCACAATAAGCTAATTAGCTCAATTAGAGCATTTCTAGCTTGTTTGGTTGAAATTGGAAAATTACATTTTTCGTTTTTGTCAGACGTTTGTAAAATTCTTACAGTAGGCTTACTTGCGCAAATTGAGCATTTCTAGCGCGTTTCTTTGAAATTGGAAATTAACATTTCACATTTTTGTCAGACGTTTGTAATATTTTCACCATGAGCTAATTAGCTCAATTAGAGCATTTCTAGCATGTTTGATTGAAATTGGAAATTTACATTTTTCATTTTTGTCAGGCGTTTGTAATAATTTCACAATAAGCTAATTAGCTCAATTGGAGCATTTCTAGCATGTTTGGTTGAAATTGGAAGCTTACATTTTCCATTTTTGTCAGACGTTTGTGAATTTCTCACAATGAGCTAATTAGCTCAATTAGAGCATTTCTAGCATGTTTGGTTGAAATTGGAAATTTACATTTTTCATTTTTGTCAGACGTTTGTAATATTTTCACAATAAGCTGATTAGCTCAATTGGAGCATTTCTAGCTTGTTTGGTTGAAATTGGAAATTTACATTTTTCATTTTTGTCAGACGTTTGTAATATTTTCACAATAAGCTAATTAGCGCAATTAAAGCATTTCTAGCATGTTTGGTTGAAATTGGAAGCTTACATTTTCCATTTTTGTCAGACGTTTGTGAAATTCTCACAATGGGATAATTAGCGCAATTAGAGCATTTCTAGCTTGTTTGGTTGAAATTGGAAATTTACATTTTCCATTTTTGTCAGACGTTTGTGAAATTCTCACAATGGGATAATTAGCGCAATTAGAGCATTTCTAGCGTGTTTGATTGAAATTGGAAATTTACATTTTTCATTTTTGTCAGACGTTTATAATATTTTCACAATAAGCTAATTAGCTCAATTAGAGCATTTCTAGCTTGTTTGGTTGAAATTGGAAGCTTACATTTTCCATTTTTGTCAGACGTTTGTGAAATTCTCACAATGGGATAATTAGCGCAATTAGAGCATTTCTAGCGTGTTTGGTTGAATTTGGAAATTTACATTTTTCATTTTTGTCAGACGTTTGTGAATTTCTCACAATGAGCTAATTAGCTCAATTAGAGCATTTCTAGCATGTTTGGTTGAAATTGGAAATTTACATTTTCCATTTTTGTCAGACGTTTGTGAAATTCTCACAATAAGCTAATTAGCTCAATTAGAGCATTTCTAGCATGTTTGGTTGAAATTGGAAATTTACATTTTCCATTTTTGTCAGACGTTTGTAAAATTCTCACAATGGGATAATTAGCGCAATTAGAGCATTTCTAGCGTGTTTGGTTGAAATTGGAAGTTTACATTTTTCATTTTTGTCAGACGTTCATAATATTTTCACAATAAGCTAATTAGCTCAATTAGAGCATTTCTAGCATGTTTGGTTGAAATTGGAAGTTTACATTTTTCATTCTTGTCAGACGTTTGTAATATTTTCACAATGAGCTAATTAACTCAATTGGAGCATTTCTAGCATGTTTGGTTGAAATTGGAAATTTACATTTATCATTTTTGTCAGACGTTTGTAATATTCTCACAATAAGCTAATTAGCTCAATTGGAGCATTTCTAGCATGTTTGGTTGAAATTGAAAATTTACATTTTTCAGTTTTGTCAGACGATTGTAAAATTCTTACAGTAGGCTTGTTTGCGCAATTTGAGCATTTCTGGCATGTTTGGTTGAAATTGATAATTTACATTTTTCAGTTTTGTCAGACGTTTGTAATATTCTCACAATAAGCTAATTAGCTCAATTGGAGCATTTCTAGCATGTTTGGTTGAAATTGGAAATTTACATTTTTCACTTTTGTCAGACAATTGCAATATTCTCACAATAAGCTAATTAGCTCAATTGGAGCATTTCTAGCATGTTTGGTTGAAATTGGAAATTTACATTTTTCAGTTTTGTCAGACGTTTGTAAAATTTTTACAGTAGCCTTATTTGCGCAATTTGAGCATTTCTAGCATGTTTGGTTGAAATTGGAAATTTACATTTTTCACTTTTGTCAGACAATTGCAATATTCTCACAATAAGCTAATTAGCTCAATTGGAGCATTTCTAGCATGTTTGGTTGAAATTGGAAATTTACATTTTTCAGTTTTGTCAGACGTTTGTAAAATTCTTACAGTAGCCTTATTTGCGCAATTTGAGCATTTCTAGCATGTTTGGTTGAAATTGGAAATTTACATTTTTCAGTTTTGTCAGACGTTTGTAAAATTCTTACAGTAGGCTTATTTGCGCAAGTTGAGCATTTCTAGCATGTTTGGTTGAAATTGGAAATTTACATTTTTCATTTTTGTCAGACGTTTGTAATATTCTCACAATAAGCTAATTAGCTCAATTGGAGCATTTCTAGCATGTTTGGTTGAAATTGGAAATTTACATTTTTCAGTTTTGTCAGACGCTTGTGATATTCTCACAATAAGCTAATTAGCTCACTTGGAGCATTTCTAGCATGTTTGGTTGAAATTGGAAATTTACATTTTTCAGTTTTGTCAGACGTTTGTAATATTCTCACAATAAGCTACTTAGCTCAATTGGAGCATTTCTAGCACGTTTGGTTGAAATTGGAAATTTACATTTTTCACTTTTGTCAGACAATTGCAATATTCTCACAATAAGCTAATTAGCTCAATTGGAGCATTTCTAGCATGTTTGGTTGAATTTGGAAATTTACATTTTTCAGTTTTGTCAGACGTTCGTAAAATTCTTACAGTAGGCTTATTTGCGCAATTTTAGCATTTCTAGCATGTTTGGTTGAAATTGGAAATTTACATTTTTCAGTTTTGTCAGACGTTTGTAAAATTCTTACAGTAGGCTTATTTACGCAATTTGAGCATTTCTAGCATGATTGGTTGAAATTGGAAATTTACATTTTTCAGTTTTGTCAGACGTTTGTAATATTCTCACAATAAGCTAATTAGCTCAATTTGAGCATTTCTAGCATGTTCGGTTGAAATTGGAAATTTACATTTTTCATTTTTGTCAGGCGTTTGTGAATTTCTCACAATGGGCTAATTAGCTCAATTAGAGCATTTCTAGCATGTTCGGTTGAAATTGGAAATTTACATTTTTCATTTTTGTAAGACGTTTGTAATATTCTCACAATAAGCTAATTAGCTCAATTGGAGCATTTCTAGCATGTTTGGTTGAAATTGGAAATTAACATTTTTCAGTTTTGTCAGACGTTTGTAATATTCTCACAATAAGCTAATTAGCTCAATTGGAGCATTTCTAGCATGTTTGGTTGAAATTGGAAATTTACATTTTTCACTTTTGTCAGACAATTGCAATATTCTCACAATAAGCTAATTAGCTCAATTGGAGCATTTCTAGCATGTTTGGTTGAAATTGGAAATTTACATTTTTCAGTTTTGTCAGACGTTTGTAAAATTTTTACAGTAGCCTTATTTGCGCAATTTGAGCATTTCTAGCATGTTTGGTTGAAATTGGAAATTTACATTTTTCACTTTTGTCAGACAATTGCAATATTCTCACAATAAGCTAATTAGCTCAATTGGAGCATTTCTAGCATGTTTGGTTGAAATTGGAAATTTACATTTTTCATTTTTGTCAGACGTTTGTAATATTCTCACAATAAGCTAATTAGCTCAATTGGAGCATTTCTAGCATGTTTGGTTGAAATTGGAAATTTACATTTTTCAGTTTTGTCAGACGTTTGTGATATTCTCACAATAAGCTAATTAGCTCACTTGGAGCATTTCTAGCATGTTTGGTTGAAATTGGAAATTTACATTTTTCAGTTTTGTCAGACGTTTGTAATATTCTCACAATAAGCTACTTAGCTCAATTGGAGCATTTCTAGCACGTTTGGTTGAAATTGGAAATTTACATTTTTCACTTTTGTCAGACAATTGCAATATTCTCACAATAAGCTAATTAGCTCAATTGGAGCATTTCTAGCATGTTTGGTTGAATTTGGAAATTTACATTTTTCAGTTTTGTCAGACGTTCGTAAAATTCTTACAGTAGGCTTATTTGCGCAATTTTAGCATTTCTAGCATGTTTGGTTGAAATTGGAAATTTACATTTTTCAGTTTTGTCAGACGTTTGTAAAATTCTTACAGTAGGCTTATTTACGCAATTTGAGCATTTCTAGCATGTTTGGTTGAAATTGGAAATTTACATTTTTCAGTTTTGTCAGACGTTTGTAATATTTTCACAATAAGCTAATTAGCTCAATTTGAGCATTTCTAGCATGTTCGGTTGAAATTGGAAATTTACATTTTTCATTTTTGTCAGACGTTTGTGAATTTCTCACAATGGGCTAATTAGCTCAATTAGAGCATTTCTAGCATGTTTGGTTGAAATTGGAAATTTACATTTTTCATTTTTGTCAGACGTTTGTAATATTTTCACAATGAGACAATTAGCTCAATTAGAGCATTTCTAGCTTGTTTGGGTGAAATTGGAAATTTACATTTTTCATTTTTGTCAGACGTTTGTAAAATTCTTACAGTAGGCTTACTTGCACAAATTGAGCATTTCTAGCGTGTTTCTTTGAAATTGGAAATTAATATTTCACCTTTTTGTCAGACGTTTGTAATATTTCCACATTGAGCTAATTAGCTCAATTAGAGCATTTCTAGCATGTTTGATTGAAATTGGAAATTTACATTTTTCAGTTTTGTCAGACAATTGCAATATTCTCACAATAAGCTAATTAGCTCAATTGGAGCATTTCTAGCATGTTTGGTTGAATTTGGAAATTTACATTTTTCAGTTTTGTCAGACGTTCGTAAAATTCTTACAGTAGGCTTATTTGCGCAATTTTAGCATTTCTAGCATGTTTGGTTGAAATTGGAAATTTACATTTTTCAGTTTTGTCAGACGTTTGTAAAATTCTTACAGTAGGCTTATTTGCGCAATTTGAGCATTTCTAGCATGTTTGGTTGAAATTGGAAATTTACATTTTTCAGTTTTGTCAGACGTTTGTAATATTCTCACAATAAGCTAATTAGCTCAATTTGAGCATTTCTAGCATGTTCGGTTGAAATTGGAAATTTACATTTTTCATTTTTGTCAGACGTTTGTAATATTCTCACAATAAGCTAATTAGCTCAATTTGAGCATTTCTAGCATGTTCGGTTGAAATTGGAAATTTACATTTTTCATTTTTGTCAGACGTTTGTGAATTTCTCACAATGGGCTAATTAGCTCAATTAGAGCATTTCTAGCATGTTTGGTTGAAATTGGAAATTTACATTTTTCATTTTTGTCAGACGTTTGTAATATTTTCACAATGAGCTAATTAACTCCATTAGAGCATTTCTAGCATGTTTGGTTGAAATTGGAAATTTACATTTTTCATCTTTGTCAGACGTTTGTAATATTTTCACAATGAGCTAATTAGCGCAATTAGAGCATTTCTAGCATGTTTGGTAGATATTGGAAATTTACATTTTTCATTTTTGTCAGACGTTTGTAATATTTTCACAATGAGCTAATTAGCTCAATTAGAGCATTTCTAGCTTGTTTGGTTGAAATTGGAAATTTACATTTTTCATTTTTGTCAGACGTTTGTAAAATTCTTACAGTAGGCTTACTTGCGCAAATTGAGCATTTCTAGCGTGTTTCTTTGAAATTTGAAATTAACATTTCACCTTTTTGTCAGACGTTTGTAATATTTCCACATTGAGCTAATTAGCTCAATTAGAGCATTTCTAGCATGTTTGATTGAAATTGGAAATTTACATTTTTCATTCTTGTCAGACGTTTGTAATATTTTCACAATAAGCTAATTAGCTCAATTGGAGCATTTCTAGCATGTTTGGTTGAAATTGGAAATTTACACTTTTCATTTTTGTCAGACGTTTGTAATATTTTCACAATAAGCTGATTAACTCAATTAGAACATTTCTAGCATGTTTAGTTGAAATTGGAATTTTACATTTTTCATTTTTGTCAGACGTTTGTAATATTTTCACAATGAGCTAATTAACTCAATTAGAGCATTTCTAGCCTTTTTGGTTGAAATTGGAAATTTACATTTTTCATTTTTGTCAAACGTTTGTAATATTTTCACAATGAGCTAATTAACTCAATTAGAGCATTTCTAGCATGTTTGGTTGAAATTGGAAATTTACATATTTCATTTTTGTCAGACGTTTGTAATATTTTCACAATGAGCTAATTAGCGCAATTAGAGCATTTCTAGCATGTTTGGTAGATATTGGAAATTTACATTTTTCATTTTTGTCAGACGTTTGTAATATTTTCACAATGAGCTAATTAGCGCAATTAGAGCATTTCTAGCATGTTTGGTAGATATTGGAAATTTACATTTTTCATTTTTGTCAAACGTTTGTAATATTTTCACAATGAGCTAATTAACTCAAATAGAGCATTTCTAGCATGTTTGGTTGAAATTGTAAGTTTACATTTTACATTTTTCTCAGACGTTTGTGAAATTCTCACAATGAGCTAATTAGCTCAAATAGAGCATTTCTAGCATGTTTGGTAGATATTGGAAATTTACATTTTTCATTCTTGTCAGACGTTTGTAATATTTTCACAATAAGCTAATTAGCTCAATTGGAGCATTTCTAGCATGTTTGGTTGAACTTGGAAATTTACATTTTTCATTTTTGTCAGACGTTTGTAATATTTTCACAATGAGCTAATTAACTCAATTAGAGCATTTCTAGCCTGTTTGGTTGAAATTGGAAATTTACATTTTTCATTTTTGTCAAACGTTTGTAATATTTTCACAATGAGCTAATTAACTCAATTAGAGCATTTCTAGCATGTTTGGTTGAAATTGGAAATTTACATATTTCATTTTTGTCAGACGTTTGTGAATTTCTCACAATGAGCTAATTAGCTCAATTAGAGCATTTCTAGCATGTTTGGTTGAAATTGGAATTTTACATTTTTCATTTTTGTCAGACGTTTGTAATATTTTCACAATGAGCTAATTAGCGCAATTAGAGCATTTCTAGCATGTTTGGTTGAAATTGGAAATTTACATATTTCATTTTTGTCGGACGTTTGTGAATTTCTCACAATGAGCTAATTAGCTCAATTAGACCATTTCTAGCATGTTTGGTTGAAATTGGAAATTTACATTTTCCATTTTTGTCAGACGTTTGTGAAATTCTCACAATAAGCTAATTAGCTCAATTAGAGCATTTCTAGCTTGTTTGGTTGAAATTGGAAATTTACATTTTTCATTTTTGTCAGACGTTTGTAAAATTCTTACAGTAGGCTTACTTGCGCAAATTGAGCATTTCTAGCGCGTTTCTTTGAAATTGGAAGTTAACATTTCACATTTTTGTCAGACGTTTGTAATATTTTCACAATGAGCTAATTAGCTCAATTAGAGCATTTCTAGCATGTTTGATTGGAATTGGAAATTTACATTTTTCACTTTTGTCAGACGTTTGTGAATTTCTCACAATGAGCTAATTAGCTCAATTAGACCATTTCTAGCATGTTTGGTTGAAATTGGAAATTTACATTTTCTATTTTTGTCAGACGTTTGTGAAATTCTCACAATAAGCTAATTAGCTCAATTAGAGCATTTCTAGCTTGTTTGGTTGAAATTGGAAATTTACATTTTTCATTTTTGTCAGACGTTTGTAAAATTCTTACAGTAGGTTTACTTGCGCAATTTGAGCATTTCTAGCGCGTTTCTTTGAAATTGGAAATTAACATTTCACATTTTTGTCAGACGTTTGTAATATTTTCACAATGAGCTAATTAGCTCAATTAGAGCATTTCTAGCATGTTTGATTGAAATTGGAAATTTACATTTTTCATTCTTGTCAGACGTTTGTAATATTTTCACAATAAGCTAATTAGCTCAATTGGAGCATTTCTAGCATGTTTGGTTGAAATTGGAAATTTACATTTTTCATTTTTGTCAGACGTTTGTAATATTTTCACAATGAGCTAATTAACTCAATTAGAGCATTTCTAGCCTGTTTGGTTGAAATTGGAAATTTACATTTTTCATTTTTGTCAGGCGTTTGTAATAATTTCACAATAAGCTAATTAACTCAATTAGAGCATTTCTAGCATGTTTGGTTGAAATTGGAAATTTACATTTTTCATTTTTGTCAGACGTTTGTAATATTTTCACAATAAGCTAAATAACTCAATTAGAGCATTTCTAGCATGTTTGGTTGAAATTGGAAATTTACATTTTTCATTTTTGTCAGACGTTTGTAATAATTTCACAATAAGCTAATTAACTCAATTAGAGCATTTCTAGCATGTTTGGTTGAAATTGGAAATTTACATTTTCCATTTTTGTCAGACGTTTGTAATAATTTCACAATAAGCTAATTAGCTCAATTAGAGCATTTCTAGCATGTTTGGTTGAAATTGGAAATTTACATTTTTCATTTTTGTCAGACAATTGCAATGTTCTCTCAATAAGCTAATTAGCTCAATTGGAGCATTTCTAGCATGTTTGGTTGAAATTGGAAATTTACATTTTTCATTTTTGTCAGACGTTTGTAATATTTTCACAATAAGCTAATTAGCTCAATTAGAGCATTTCTAGCATGTTTGGTTGAAATTGGAAATTTACATTTTCCATTTTTGTCAGACGTTTGTGAAATTCTCACAATGGGATAATTAGCGCAATTAGAGCATTTCTAGCGTGTTTGGTTGAAATTGGAAATTTACATTTTTCATTTTTGTCAGACGTTTATAATATTTTCACAATAAGCTAATTAGCTCAATTAGAGCATTTCTAGCTTGTTTGGTTGAAATTGGAAAATTACATTTTTCGTTTTTGTCAGACGTTTGTAAAATTCTTACAGTAGGCTTACTTGCGCAAATTGAGCATTTCTAGCGCGTTTCTTTGAAATTGGAAATTAACATTTCACATTTTTGTCAGACGTTTGTAATATTTTCACCATGAGCTAATTAGCTCAATTAGAGCATTTCTAGCATGTTTGATTGAAATTGGAAATTTACATTTTTCATTTTTGTCAGGCGTTTGTAATATTCTCACAATAAGCTAATTAGCTCAATTAGAGCATTTCTAGCATGTTGGGTTGAAATTGGAAATTTACATTTTTCATTTTTGTCAGACGTTTGTAATATTTTCACAATGAGCTAATTAACTCAATTAGAGCATTTCTAGCATGTTTGGTTGAAATTGGAAATTTACATTTTTCACTTTTGTCAGACGTTTGTAATATTTTCACAATAAGCTAATTAGCGCAATTAAAGCATTTCTAGCATGTTTGGTTGAAATTGGAAGCTTACATTTTCCATTTTTGTCAGACGTTTGTGAAATTCTCACAATGGGATAATTAGCGCAATTAGAGCATTTCTAGCTTGTTTGGTTGAAATTGGAAATTTACATTTTCCATTTTTGTCAGACGTTTGTGAAATTCTCACAATGGGATAATTAGCGCAATTAGAGCATTTCTAGCGTGTTTGATTGAAATTGGAAATTTACATTTTTCATTTTTGTCAGACGTTTATAATATTTTCACAATAAGCTAATTAGCTCAATTAGAGCATTTCTAGCTTGTTTGGTTGAAATTGGAAATTTACATTTTTCATTTTAGTCAGGCGTTTGTAATAATTTCACAATAAGCTAATTAACCCAATTAGAGCATTTCTAGCATGTTTGGTTGAAATTGGAAATTTACATTTTTCATTTTTGTCAAACAATTGCAATAATCTCACAATAAGCTAATTAGCTCAATTAGAGCATTTCTAGCATGTTTGGTTGAAATTAGAAATTTACATTTTTCATTTTTGTCAGGCGTTTGTAATAATTTCACAATAAGCTAATTAACTCAATTAGAGCTTTTCTAGCATGTTTGGTTGAAATTGGAAATTTACATATTTCATTTTTGTCAGACGTTTGTGAATTTCTCACAATGAGCTAATTAGCTCAATTAGAGCATTTCTAGCGTGTTTGGTTGAAATTGGAATTTTACATTTTTCAGTTTTGTCAGGCGTTTGTAATAATTTCACAATAAGCTAATTAACTCAATTAGAGCATTTCTAGCATGTTTGGTTGAAATTGGAAATTTACATATTTCATTTTTGTCAGACGTTTGTAATATTCTCACAATGAGCTAATTAGCTCAATTGGAGCATTTCTAGCGTGTTTGGTTGAAATTGGAAATTTACATTTTTCAGTTTTGTCAGGCGTTTGTAATAATTTCACAATAAGCTAATTAACTCAATTAGAGCATTTCTAGCATGTTTGGTTGAAATTGGAAATTTACATTTTTCATTTTTGTCAGACGTTTGTAATATTTTCACAATAAGCTAATTAGCTCAATTGGAGCATTTCTAGCTTGTTTGGTTGAAATTGGAAATTTACATTTTTCATTTTTGTCAGACGTTTGTAATATTTTCACAGTGAGCTAATTAACTCCATTAGAGCATTTCTAGCATGTTTGGTTGAAATTGGAAATTTACATTTTTCATTTTTGTCAGACGTTTGTAATATTTTCACAATGAGCTAATTAGCTCAATTGGAGCATTTCTAGCATGTTTGGTTGAAATTGGAAATTTACATTTTTCATTTTTGTCAGACGTTTGTAAAATTCTTACAGTAGGCTTATTGCGCAAATTGAGCATTTCTAGCGTGTTTGTTTGAAATTTGAAATTAACATTTCACCTTTTTGTCAGACGTTTGTAATATTTCCACATTGAGCTAATTAGCTCAATTAGAGCATTTCTAGCATGTTTGATTGAAATTGGAAATTTACATTTTTCATTCTTGTCAGACGTTTGTAATATTTTCACAATAAGCTAATTAGCTCAATTGGAGCATTTCTAGCATGTTTGGTTGAAATTGGAAATTTACATTTTTCATTTTTGTCAGACGTTTGTAATATTTTCACAATGAGCTAGTTAACTCAATTAGAGCATTTCTAGCCTGTTTGGCTGAAATTGGAAATTTACATTTTTCATTTTTGTCAAACGTTTGTAATATTTTCACAATGAGCTAATTAACTCAATTAGAGCATTTCCAGCATGTTTGGTTGAAATTGGAAATTTACATATTTCATTTTTGTCAGACGTTTGTGAATTTCTCACAATGAGCTAATTAGCTCAATTAGAGCATTTCTAGCATGTTTGGTTGAAATTGGAATTTTACATTTTTCATTTTTGTCAGACGTTTATAATATTTTCACAATGAGCTAATTAACTCAATTAGAGCATTTCTAGCCTGTTTGGTTGAAATTGGAAATTTACATTTTTCATTTTTGTCAAACGTTTCTAATATTTTCACAATGAGCTAATTAGCGCAATTAGAGCATTTCTAGCATGTTTGGTTGAAATTGGAAATTTACATATTTCATTTTTGTCAGACGTTTGTGAATTTCTCACAATGAGCTAATTAGCTCAATTAGAGCATTTCTAGCATGTTTGGTTGAAATTGGAAATTTACATTTTCCATTTTTGTCAGACATTTGTGAAATTCTCACAATAAGCTAATTAGCTCAATTAGAGCATTTCTAGCATGTTTGATTGAATTTGGAAATTTACATTTTTCATTTTTGTCAGGCGTTTGTAATATTTTCACAATAAGCTAATTAGCTCAATTAGAGCATTTCTAGCATGTTTGATTGAAATTGGAAATTTACATTTTTCATTTTTGTCAGGCGTTTGTAATAATTTCACAATAAGCTAATTAACTCAATTAGAGCATTTCTAGCATGTTTGGTTGAAATTGGAAATTTACATTTTTCATTTTTGTCAGACGTTTGTAATAATTTCACAATAAGCTAATTAACTCAATTAGAGCATTTCTAGCATGTTTGGTTGAAATTGGAAATTTACATTTTTCATTTTTGTCAGACGTTTGTAATAATTTCACAATAAGCTAATTAACTCATTTAGAGCATTTCTAGCATGTTTGGTTGAAATTGGAAATTTACATTTTTCATTTTTGTCAGATGTTTGTAATAATTTCACAATAAGCTAATTAACTCAATTAGAGCATTTCTAGCATGTTTGGTTGAAATTGGAAATTTACATTTTCCATTTTTGTCAGACGTTTGTGAAATTCTCAGAATGGGATAATTAGCGCAATTAGAGCATTTCTAGCGTGTTTGGTTGAAATTAGAAATTTACATTTTGCATTTTTGTCAGACGTTCATAATATTTTCACAATAAGCTAATTAGCTCAATGAGAGCATTTTTAGCTTGTTTGGTTGAAATTGGAAATTTACATTTTTCATTTTTGTCAGACGTTTGTAATATTTTCACAATGAGCTAATTAACTCAATTAGAGCATTTCTAGCTTGTTTGGTTGAAATTGGAAATTTACATTTTTCATTTTTGTCAGACGTTTGTAATAATTTCACAATAAGCTAATTAGCTCAATTAGAGCATTTCTAGCATGTTTGGTTGAAATTGGAAATTTACATTTTTCATTTTTGTCAGACGTTTGTAATAATTTCACAATAAGCTAATTAGCTCAATTAGAGCATTTCTAGCATGTTTGGTTGAAATTGGAAGTTTACATTTTCCATTTTTGTCAGACGTTTGTGAAATTCTCACAATGGGATAATTAGCGCAATTAGAGCATTTCTAGCGTGTTTGGTGGAAATTGGAAATTTACATTTTTCATTTTTGTCAGACGTTTATAATATTTTCACAATAAGCTAATTAGCTCAATTAGAGCATTTCTAGCTTGTTTGGTTGAAATTGGAAATTTACATTTTTCATTTTTGTCAGACGTTTGTAAAATTCTTACAGTAGGCTTACTTGCGCAAATTGAGCATTTCTAGCGCGTTTCTTTGAAATTGGAAATTAACATTTCACATTTTTGTCAGACGTTTGTAATATTTTCACAATAAGCTAATTAACTCAATTAGAGCATTTCTAGCATGTTTGGTTGAAATTGGAAATTTACATTTTCCATTTTTGTCAGACGTTTGTAATAATTTCACAATAAGCTAATTAACTCAATTAGAGCATTTCTAGCATGTTTGGTTGAAATTGGAAATTTACATTTTTCATTTTTGTCAGACGTTTGTAATAATTTCACAATAAGCTAATTAACTCAATTAGAGCATTTCTAGCATGTTTGGTTGAAATTGGAAATTTACATTTTTCATTTTTGTCAGACGTTTGTAATATTTTCACAATAAGCTAATTAGCTCAATTAGAGCATTTCTAGCATGTTTGGTTGAAATTGGAAATTTACATTTTCCATTTTTGTCAGACGTTTGTGAAATTCTCACAATGGAATAATTAGCGCAATTAGAGCATTTCTAGCGTGTTTGGTTGAAATTGGAAATTTACATTTTTCATTTTTGTCAGACGTTTATAATATTTTCACAATAAGCTAATTAGCTCAATTAGAGCATTTCTAGCTTGTTTGGTTGAAATTGGAAAATTACATTTTTCGTTTTTGTCAGACGTTTGTAAAATTCTTACAGTAGGCTTACTTGCGCAAATTGAGCATTTCTAGCGCGTTTCTTTGAAATTGGAAATTAACATTTCACATTTTTGTCAGACGTTTGTAATATTTTCACCATGAGCTAATTAGCTCAATTAGAGCATTTCTAGCATGTTTGATTGAAATTGGAAATTTACATTTTTCATTTTTGTCAGGCGTTTGTAATAATTTCACAATAAGCTAATTAGCTCAATTGGAGCATTTCTAGCATGTTTGGTTGAAATTGGAAGCTTACATTTTCCATTTTTGTCAGACGTTTGTGAATTTCTCACAATGAGCTAATTAGCTCAATTAGAGCATTTCTAGCATGTTTGGTTGAAATTGGAAATTTACATTTTTCATTTTTGTCAGACGTTTGTAATATTTTCACAATAAGCTAATTAGCTCAATTGGAGCATTTCTAGCTTGTTTGGTTGAAATTGGAAATTTACATTTTTCATTTTTGTCAGACGTTTGTAATATTTTCACAATAAGCTAATTAGCGCAATTAAAGCATTTCTAGCATGTTTGGTTGAAATTGGAAGCTTACATTTTCCATTTTTGTCAGACGTTTGTGAAATTCTCACAATGGGATAATTAGCGCAATTAGAGCATTTCTAGCTTGTTTGGTTGAAATTGGAAATTTACATTTTCCATTTTTGTCAGACGTTTGTGAAATTCTCACAATGGGATAATTAGCGCAATTAGAGCATTTCTAGCGTGTTTGATTGAAATTGGAAATTTACATTTTTCATTTTTGTCAGACGTTTATAATATTTTCACAATAAGCTAATTAGCTCAATTAGAGCATTTCTAGCTTGTTTGGTTGAAATTGGAAGCTTACATTTTCCATTTTTGTCAGACGTTTGTGAAATTCTCACAATGGGATAATTAGCGCAATTAGAGCATTTCTAGCGTGTTTGGTTGAATTTGGAAATTTACATTTTTCATTTTTGTCAGACGTTTGTGAATTTCTCACAATGAGCTAATTAGCTCAATTAGAGCATTTCTAGCATGTTTGGTTGAAATTGGAAATTTACATTTTCCATTTTTGTCAGACGTTTGTGATATTCTCACAATAAGCTAATTAGCTCACTTGGAGCATTTCTAGCATGTTTGGTTGAAATTGGAAATTTACATTTTTCAGTTTTGTCAGACGTTTGTAATATTCTCACAATAAGCTACTTAGCTCAATTGGAGCATTTCTAGCACGTTTGGTTGAAATTGGAAATTTACATTTTTCACTTTTGTCAGACAATTGCAATATTCTCACAATAAGCTAATTAGCTCAATTGGAGCATTTCTAGCATGTTTGGTTGAATTTGGAAATTTACATTTTTCAGTTTTGTCAGACGTTCGTAAAATTCTTACAGTAGGCTTATTTGCGCAATTTTAGCATTTCTAGCATGTTTGGTTGAAATTGGAAATTTACATTTTTCAGTTTTGTCAGACGTTTGTAAAATTCTTACAGTAGGCTTGTTTACGCAATTTGAGCATTTCTAGCATGATTGGTTGAAATTGGAAATTTACATTTTTCAGTTTTGTCAGACGTTTGTAATATTCTCACAATAAGCTAATTAGCTCAATTTGAGCATTTCTAGCATGTTCGGTTGAAATTGGAAATTTACATTTTTCATTTTTGTCAGACGTTTGTGAATTTCTCACAATGGGCTAATTAGCTCAATTAGAGCATTTCTAGCATGTTCGGTTGAAATTGGAAATTTACATTTTTCATTTTTGTAAGACGTTTGTAATATTCTCACAATAAGCTAATTAGCTCAATTGGAGCATTTCTAGCATGTTTGGTTGAAATTGGAAATTAACATTTTTCAGTTTTGTCAGACGTTTGTAATATTCTCACAATAAGCTAATTAGCTCAATTGGAGCATTTCTAGCATGTTTGGTTGAAATTGGAAATTTACATTTTTCACTTTTGTCAGACAATTGCAATATTCTCACAATAAGCTAATTAGCTCAGTTGGAGCATTTCTAGCATGTTTGGTTGAAATTGGAAATTTACATTTTTCAGTTTTGTCAGACGTTTGTAAAATTTTTACAGTAGCCTTATTTGCGCAATTTGAGCATTTCTAGCATGTTTGGTTGAAATTGGAAA
The DNA here is from genome assembly GCF_963576615.1 of Watersipora subatra. NCBI lineage: Eukaryota > Metazoa > Bryozoa > Gymnolaemata > Cheilostomatida > Watersiporidae > Watersipora > Watersipora subatra. Next base: position 202,984 of record NW_027045390.1, read on the forward strand.
TTTACATTTTTCACTTTTGTCAGACAATTGCAATATTCTCACAATAAGCTAATTAGCTCAATTGGAGCATTTCTAGCATGTTTGGTTGAAATTGGAAATTTACATTTTTCATTTTTGTCAGACGTTTGTAATATTCTCACAATAAGCTAATTAGCTCAATTGGAGCATTTCTAGCATGTTTGGTTGAAATTGGAAATTTACATTTTTCAGTTTTGTCAGACGTTTGTGATATTCTCACAATAAGCTAATTAGCTCACTTGGAGCATTTCTAGCATGTTTGGTTGAAATTGGAAATTTACATTTTTCAGTTTTGTCAGACGTTTGTAATATTCTCACAATAAGCTACTTAGCTCAATTGGAGCATTTCTAGCACGTTTGGTTGAAATTGGAAATTTACATTTTTCACTTTTGTCAGACAATTGCAATATTCTCACAATAAGCTAATTAGCTCAATTGGAGCATTTCTCGCATGTTTGGTTGAATTTGGAAATTTACATTTTTCAGTTTTGTCAGACGTTCGTAAAATTCTTACAGTAGGCTTATTTGCGCAATTTTAGCATTTCTAGCATGTTTGGTTGAAATTGGAAATTTACATTTTTCAGTTTTGTCAGACGTTTGTAAAATTCTTACAGTAGGCTTATTTACGCAATTTGAGCATTTCTAGCATGTTTGGTTGAAATTGGAAATTTACATTTTTCAGTTTTGTCAGACGTTTGTAATATTTTCACAATAAGCTAATTAGCTCAATTTGAGCATTTCTAGCATGTTCGGTTGAAATTGGAAATTTACATTTTTCATTTTTGTCAGACGTTTGTGAATTTCTCACAATGGGCTAATTAGCTCAATTAGAGCATTTCTAGCATGTTTGGTTGAAATTGGAAATTTACATTTTTCATTTTTGTCAGACGTTTGTAATATTTTCACAATGAGACAATTAGCTCAATTAGAGCATTTCTAGCTTGTTTGGGTGAAATTGGAAATTTACATTTTTCATTTTTGTCAGACGTTTGTAAAATTCTTACAGTAGGCTTACTTGCACAAATTGAGCATTTCTAGCGTGTTTCTTTGAAATTGGAAATTAATATTTCACCTTTTTGTCAGACGTTTGTAATATTTCCACATTGAGCTAATTAGCTCAATTAGAGCATTTCTAGCATGTTTGATTGAAATTGGAAATTTACATTTTTCAGTTTTGTCAGACAATTGCAATATTCTCACAATAAGCTAATTAGCTCAATTGGAGCATTTCTAGCATGTTTGGTTGAATTTGGAAATTTACATTTTTCAGTTTTGTCAGACGTTCGTAAAATTCTTACAGTAGGCTTATTTGCGCAATTTTAGCATTTCTAGCATGTTTGGTTGAAATTGGAAATTTACATTTTTCAGTTTTGTCAGACGTTTGTAAAATTCTTACAGTAGGCTTATTTGCGCAATTTGAGCATTTCTAGCATGTTTGGTTGAAATTGGAAATTTACATTTTTCAGTTTTGTCAGACGTTTGTAATATTCTCACAATAAGCTAATTAGCTCAATTTGAGCATTTCTAGCATGTTCGGTTGAAATTGGAAATTTACATTTTTCATTTTTGTCAGACGTTTGTAATATTCTCACAATAAGCTAATTAGCTCAATTTGAGCATTTCTAGCATGTTCGGTTGAAATTGGAAATTTACATTTTTCATTTTTGTCAGACGTTTGTGAATTTCTCACAATGGGCTAATTAGCTCAATTAGAGCATTTCTAGCATGTTTGGTTGAAATTGGAAATTTACATTTTTCATTTTTGTCAGACGTTTGTAATATTTTCACAATGAGCTAATTAACTCCATTAGAGCATTTCTAGCATGTTTGGTTGAAATTGGAAATTTACATTTTTCATTTTTGTCAGACGTTTGTAATATTTTCACAATGAGCTAATTAGCGCAATTAGAGCATTTCTAGCATGTTTGGTAGATATTGGAAATTTACATTTTTCATTTTTGTCAGACGTTTGTAATATTTTCACAATGAGCTAATTAGCTCAATTAGAGCATTTCTAGCTTGTTTGGTTGAAATTGGAAATTTACATTTTTCATTTTTGTCAGACGTTTGTAAAATTCTTACAGTAGGCTTACTTGCGCAAATTGAGCATTTCTAGCGTGTTTCTTTGAAATTTGAAATTAACATTTCACCTTTTTGTCAGACGTTTGTAATATTTCCACATTGAGCTAATTAGCTCAATTAGAGCATTTCTAGCATGTTTGATTGAAATTGGAAATTTACATTTTTCATTCTTGTCAGACGTTTGTAATATTTTCACAATAAGCTAATTAGCTCAATTGGAGCATTTCTAGCATGTTTGGTTGAAATTGGAAATTTACACTTTTCATTTTTGTCAGACGTTTGTAATATTTTCACAATAAGCTGATTAACTCAATTAGAACATTTCTAGCATGTTTAGTTGAAATTGGAATTTTACATTTTTCATTTTTGTCAGACGTTTGTAATATTTTCACAATGAGCTAATTAACTCAATTAGAGCATTTCTAGCCTTTTTGGTTGAAATTGGAAATTTACATTTTTCATTTTTGTCAAACGTTTGTAATATTTTCACAATGAGCTAATTAACTCAATTAGAGCATTTCTAGCATGTTTGGTTGAAATTGGAAATTTACATATTTCATTTTTGTCAGACGTTTGTAATATTTTCACAATGAGCTAATTAGCGCAATTAGAGCATTTCTAGCATGTTTGGTAGATATTGGAAATTTACATTTTTCATTTTTGTCAGACGTTTGTAATATTTTCACAATGAGCTAATTAGCGCAATTAGAGCATTTCTAGCATGTTTGGTAGATATTGGAAATTTACATTTTTCATTTTTGTCAAACGTTTGTAATATTTTCACAATGAGCTAATTAACTCAAATAGAGCATTTCTAGCATGTTTGGTTGAAATTGTAAGTTTACATTTTACATTTTTCTCAGACGTTTGTGAAATTCTCACAATGAGCTAATTAGCTCAAATAGAGCATTTCTAGCATGTTTGGTTGAAATTGGAAATTTAAATTTTTCATTTTTGTCAGACGTTTGTTAAATTCTCACAATGAGCTAATTAGCTCAAATAGAGCATTTCTAGCATGTTTGGTAGATATTGGAAATTTACATTTTTCATTTTTGTCAAACGTTTGTAATATTTTCACAATGAGCTAATTAACTCAAATAGAGCATTTCTAGCATGTTTGGTTGAAATTGTAAGTTTACATTTTACATTTTTCTCAGACGTTTGTGAAATTCTCACAATGAGCTAATTAGCTCAAATAGAGCATTTCTAGCATGTTTGGTTGAAATTGGAAATTTACATTTTTCAGTTTTGTCAGACGTTTGTATTATTCTCACAATAAGTTAGTTAGCGCAATCGGAGCATTTCTAGCGTGTTTCGTTGAAGTTGGAAACTGACAGTTTTCATTTATGTCAGACGTTTGTGAATTTCTGACAATGAGCTAATAAGCGCAAATAGAGCATTTCTAGCATGTTTGGTTGAAATTGGAAATTTACATTTTTCATTTTTGTCAGACGTTTGTAATATTCTCACAATAAGCTAATTAGCTCAATTGGAGCATTTCTAGCATGTTTGGTTGAAATTGGAAATTTACATTTTTCAGTTTTGTCAGACGTTTGTAATATTCTCACAATAAGCTAATTAGCTCAATTGGAGCATTTCTAGCATGTTTGATTGAAATTGGAAATTTACATTTTTCAGTTTTGTCAGACGCTTGTAATATTCTCACAATAAGCTAATTAGCTCAATTGGAGCATTTCTAGCATGTTTGGTTGAAATTGAAAATTTACATTTTTCAGTTTTGTCAGACGATTGTAAAATTCTTACAGTAGGCTTATTTGCGCAATTTGAGCATTTCTGGCATGTTTGGTTGAAATTGATAATTTACATTTATCATTTTTGTAAGACGTTTGTAATATTCTCACAATAAGCTAATTGGCTCAATTGGAGCATTTCTAGCATGTTTGGTTGAAATTGGAAATTTACATTTTTCAGTTTTGTCAGACGTTTGTAATATTCTCACAATAAGCTAATTAGCTCAATTGGAGCATTTCTAGCATGTTTGGTTGAAATTGGAAATTTACATTTTTCAGTTTTGTCAGACGTTTGTAATATTCTCACAATAAGCTAATTAGCTCAATTGGAGCATTTCTAGCATGTTTGGTTGAAATTGAAAATTTACATTTTTCAGTTTTGTCAGACGTTTGTAATATTCTCACAATAAGCTAATTAGCTCAATTGGAGCATTTCTAGCATGTTTGGTTGAAATTGAAAATTTACATTTTTCAGTTTTGTCAGACGTTCGTAAAATTCTTACAGTAGGCTTATTTGCGCAATTTTAGCATTTCTAGCATGTTTGGTTGAAATTGGAAATTTACATTTTTCAGTTTTGTCAGACGTTTGTAATATTTTCACAATAAGCTAATTAGCTCAATTTGAGCATTTCTAGCATGTTCGGTTGAAATTGGAAATTTACATTTTTCATTTTTGTCAGACGTTTGTGAATTTCTCACAATGGGCTAATTAGCTCAATTAGAGCATTTCTAGCATGTTTGGTTGAAATTGGAAGTTTACATTTTTCATTTTTGTCAGACGTTCATAATATTTTCACAATAAGCTAATTAGCTCAATTAGAGCATTTCTAGCATGTTTGGTTGAAATTGGAAGTTTACATTTTTCATTCTTGTCAGACGTTTGTAATATTTTCACAATGAGCTAATTAACTCAATTGGAGCATTTCTAGCATGTTTGGTTGAAATTGGAAATTTACATTTATCATTTTTGTCAGACGTTTGTAATATTCTCACAATAAGCTAATTAGCTCAATTGGAGCATTTCTAGCATGTTTGGTTGAAATTGAAAATTTACATTTTTCAGTTTTGTCAGACGATTGTAAAATTCTTACAGTAGGCTTATTTGCGCAATTTGAGCATTTCTGGCATGTTTGGTTGAAATTGATAATTTACATTTTTCAGTTTTGTCAGACGTTTGTAATATTCTCACAATAAGCTAATTAGCTCAATTGGAGCATTTCTAGCATGTTTGGTTGAAATTGGAAATTTACATTTTTCACTTTTGTCAGACAATTGCAATATTCTCACAATAAGCTAATTAGCTCAATTGGAGCATTTCTAGCATGTTTGGTTGAAATTGGAAATTTACATTTTTCAGTTTTGTCAGACGTTTGTAAAATTTTTACAGTAGCCTTATTTGCGCAATTTGAGCATTTCTAGCATGTTTGGTTGAAATTGGAAATTTACATTTTTCACTTTTGTCAGACAATTGCAATATTCTCACAATAAGCTAATTAGCTCAATTGGAGCATTTCTAGCATGTTTGGTTGAAATTGGAAATTTACATTTTTCAGTTTTGTCAGACGTTTGTAAAATTCTTACAGTAGCCTTATTTGCGCAATTTGAGCATTTCTAGCATGTTTGGTTGAAATTGGAAATTTACATTTTTCAGTTTTGTCAGACGTTTGTAAAATTCTTACAGTAGGCTTATTTGCGCAAGTTGAGCATTTCTAGCATGTTTGGTTGAAATTGGAAATTTACATTTTTCATTTTTGTCAGACGTTTGTAATATTCTCACAATAAGCTAATTAGCTCAATTGGAGCATTTCTAGCATGTTTGGTTGAAATTGGAAATTTACATTTTTCAGTTTTGTCAGACGTTTGTGATATTCTCACAATAAGCTAATTAGCTCACTTGGAGCATTTCTAGCATGTTTGGTTGAAATTGGAAATTTACATTTTTCATTTTTGTCAGACGTTTGTAATATTTTCACAATGAGCTAATTAGCTCAATTAGAGCATTTCTAGCTTGTTTGGTTGAAATTGGAAATTTACATTTTTCATTTTTGTCAGACGTTTGTAAAATTCTTACAGTAGGCTTACTTGCGCAAATTGAGCATTTCTAGCGTGTTTCTTTGAAATTTGAAATTAACATTTCACCTTTTTGTCAGACGTTTGTAATATTTCCACATTGAGCTAATTAGCTCAATTAGAGCATTTCTAGCATGTTTGATTGAAATTGGAAATTTACATTTTTCATTCTTGTCAGACGTTTGTAATATTTTCACAATAAGCTAATTAGCTCAATTGGAGCATTTCTAGCATGTTTGGTTGAAATTGGAAATTTACACTTTTCATTTTTGTCAGACGTTTGTAATATTTTCACAATAAGCTGATTAACTCAATTAGAACATTTCTAGCATGTTTAGTTGAAATTGGAATTTTACATTTTTCATTTTTGTCAGACGTTTGTAATATTTTCACAATGAGCTAATTAACTCAATTAGAGCATTTCTAGCCTTTTTGGTTGAAATTGGAAATTTACATTTTTCATTTTTGTCAAACGTTTGTAATATTTTCACAATGAGCTAATTAACTCAATTAGAGCATTTCTAGCATGTTTGGTTGAAATTGGAAATTTACATATTTCATTTTTGTCAGACGTTTGTAATATTTTCACAATGAGCTAATTAGCGCAATTAGAGCATTTCTAGCATGTTTGGTAGATATTGGAAATTTACATTTTTCATTTTTGTCAGACGTTTGTAATATTTTCACAATGAGCTAATTAGCGCAATTAGAGCATTTCTAGCATGTTTGGTAGATATTGGAAATTTACATTTTTCATTTTTGTCAAACGTTTGTAATATTTTCACAATGAGCTAATTAACTCAAATAGAGCATTTCTAGCATGTTTGGTTGAAATTGTAAGTTTACATTTTACATTTTTCTCAGACGTTTGTGAAATTCTCACAATGAGCTAATTAGCTCAAATAGAGCATTTCTAGCATGTTTGGTTGAAATTGGAAATTTAAATTTTTCATTTTTGTCAGACGTTTGTTAAATTCTCACAATGAGCTAATTAGCTCAAATAGAGCATTTCTAGCATGTTTGGTAGATATTGGAAATTTACATTTTTCATTTTTGTCAAACGTTTGTAATATTTTCACAATGAGCTAATTAACTCAAATAGAGCATTTCTAGCATGTTTGGTTGAAATTGTAAGTTTACATTTTACATTTTTCTCAGACGTTTGTGAAATTCTCACAATGAGCTAATTAGCTCAAATAGAGCATTTCTAGCATGTTTGGTTGAAATTGGAAATTTAAATTTTTCATTTTTGTCAGACGTTTGTTAAATTCTCACAATGAGCTAATTAGCTCAAATAGAGCATTTCTAGCATGTTTGGTTGAAATTGGAAATTTACATTTTTCAGTTTTGTCAGACGTTTGTATTATTCTCACAATAAGTTAGTTAGCGCAATCGGAGCATTTCTAGCGTGTTTCGTTGAAGTTGGAAACTGACAGTTTTCATTTATGTCAGACGTTTGTGAATTTCTGACAATGAGCTAATAAGCGCAAATAGAGCATTTCTAGCATGTTTGGTTGAAATTGGAAATTTACATTTTTCATTTTTGTCAGACGTTTGTAATATTCTCACAATAAGCTAATTAGCTCAATTGGAGCATTTCTAGCATGTTTGGTTGAAATTGGAAATTTACATTTTTCAGTTTTGTCAGACGTTTGTAATATTCTCACAATAAGCTAATTAGCTCAATTGGAGCATTTCTAGCATGTTTGATTGAAATTGGAAATTTACATTTTTCAGTTTTGTCAGACGCTTGTAATATTCTCACAATAAGCTAATTAGCTCAATTGGAGCATTTCTAGCATGTTTGGTTGAAATTGAAAATTTACATTTTTCAGTTTTGTCAGACGATTGTAAAATTCTTACAGTAGGCTTATTTGCGCAATTTGAGCATTTCTGGCATGTTTGGTTGAAATTGATAATTTACATTTATCATTTTTGTAAGACGTTTGTAATATTCTCACAATAAGCTAATTGGCTCAATTGGAGCATTTCTAGCATGTTTGGTTGAAATTGGAAATTTACATTTTTCAGTTTTGTCAGACGTTTGTAATATTCTCACAATAAGCTAATTAGCTCAATTGGAGCATTTCTAGCATGTTTGGTTGAAATTGGAAATTTACATTTTTCAGTTTTGTCAGACGTTTGTAATATTCTCACAATAAGCTAATTAGCTCAATTGGAGCATTTCTAGCATGTTTGGTTGAAATTGAAAATTTACATTTTTCAGTTTTGTCAGACGTTTGTAATATTCTCACAATAAGCTAATTAGCTCAATTGGAGCATTTCTAGCATGTTTGGTTGAAATTGAAAATTTACATTTTTCAGTTTTGTCAGACGTTCGTAAAATTCTTACAGTAGGCTTATTTGCGCAATTTTAGCATTTCTAGCATGTTTGGTTGAAATTGGAAATTTACATTTTTCAGTTTTGTCAGACGTTTGTAATATTTTCACAATAAGCTAATTAGCTCAATTTGAGCATTTCTAGCATGTTCGGTTGAAATTGGAAATTTACATTTTTCATTTTTGTCAGACGTTTGTGAATTTCTCACAATGGGCTAATTAGCTCAATTAGAGCATTTCTAGCATGTTTGGTTGAAATTGGAAGTTTACATTTTTCATTTTTGTCAGACGTTCATAATATTTTCACAATAAGCTAATTAGCTCAATTAGAGCATTTCTAGCATGTTTGGTTGAAATTGGAAGTTTACATTTTTCATTCTTGTCAGACGTTTGTAATATTTTCACAATGAGCTAATTAACTCAATTGGAGCATTTCTAGCATGTTTGGTTGAAATTGGAAATTTACATTTATCATTTTTGTCAGACGTTTGTAATATTCTCACAATAAGCTAATTAGCTCAATTGGAGCATTTCTAGCATGTTTGGTTGAAATTGAAAATTTACATTTTTCAGTTTTGTCAGACGATTGTAAAATTCTTACAGTAGGCTTATTTGCGCAATTTGAGCATTTCTGGCATGTTTGGTTGAAATTGATAATTTACATTTTTCAGTTTTGTCAGACGTTTGTAATATTCTCACAATAAGCTAATTAGCTCAATTGGAGCATTTCTAGCATGTTTGGTTGAAATTGGAAATTTACATTTTTCACTTTTGTCAGACAATTGCAATATTGTCACAATAAGCTAATTAGCTCAATTGGAGCATTTCTAGCATGTTTGGTTGAAATTGGAAATTTACATTTTTCAGTTTTGTCAGACGTTTGTAAAATTTTTACAGTAGCCTTATTTGCGCAATTTGAGCATTTCTAGCATGTTTGGTTGAAATTGGAAATTTACATTTTTCACTTTTGTCAGACAATTGCAATATTCTCACAATAAGCTAATTAGCTCAATTGGAGCATTTCTAGCATGTTTGGTTGAAATTGGAAATTTACATTTTTCAGTTTTGTCAGACGTTTGTAAAATTCTTACAGTAGCCTTATTTGCGCAATTTGAGCATTTCTAGCATGTTTGGTTGAAATTGGAAATTTACATTTTTCAGTTTTGTCAGACGTTTGTAAAATTCTTACAGTAGGCTTATTTGCGCAAGTTGAGCATTTCTAGCATGTTTGGTTGAAATTGGAAATTTACATTTTTCATTTTTGTCAGACGTTTGTAATATTCTCACAATAAGCTAATTAGCTCAATTGGAGCATTTCTAGCATGTTTGGTTGAAATTGGAAATTTACATTTTTCAGTTTTGTCAGACGTTTGTGATATTCTCACAATAAGCTAATTAGCTCACTTGGAGCATTTCTAGCATGTTTGGTTGAAATTGGAAATTTACATTTTTCAGTTTTGTCAGACGTTTGTAATATTCTCACAATAAGCTACTTAGCTCAATTGGAGCATTTCTAGCACGTTTGGTTGAAATTGGAAATTTACATTTTTCACTTTTGTCAGACAATTGCAATATTCTCACAATAAGCTAATTAGCTCAATTGGAGCATTTCTAGCATGTTTGGTTGAATTTGGAAATTTACATTTTTCAGTTTTGTCAGACGTTCGTAAAATTCTTACAGTAGGCTTATTTGCGCAATTTTAGCATTTCTAGCATGTTTGGTTGAAATTGGAAATTTACATTTTTCAGTTTTGACAGACGTTTGTAAAATTCTTACAGTAGGCTTATTTACGCAATTTGAGCATTTCTAGCATGATTGGTTGAAATTGGAAATTTACATTTTTCAGTTTTGTCAGACGTTTGTAATATTCTCACAATAAGCTAATTAGCTCAATTTGAGCATTTCTAGCATGTTCGGTTGAAATTGGAAATTTACATTTTTCATTTTTGTCAGACGTTTGTGAATTTCTCACAATGGGCTAATTAGCTCAATTAGAGCATTTCTAGCATGTTCGGTTGAAATTGGAAATTTACATTTTTCATTTTTGTAAGACGTTTGTAATATTCTCACAATAAGCTAATTAGCTCAATTGGAGCATTTCTAGCATGTTTGGTTGAAATTGGAAATTTACATTTTTCAGTTTTGTCAGACGTTTGTAATATTCTCACAATAAGCTAATTAGCTCAATTGGAGCATTTCTAGCATGTTTGGTTGAAATTGGAAATTTACATTTTTCACTTTTGTCAGACAATTGCAATATTCTCACAATAAGCTAATTAGCTCAATTGGAGCATTTCTAGCATGTTTGGTTGAAATTGGAAATTTACATTTTTCAGTTTTGTCAGACGTTTGTAAAATTTTTACAGTAGCCTTATTTGCGCAATTTGAGCATTTCTAGCATGTTTGGTTGAAATTGGAAATTTACATTTTTCACTTTTGTCAGACAATTGCAATATTCTCACAATAAGCTAATTAGCTCAATTGGAGCATTTCTAGCATGTTTGGTTGAAATTGGAAATTTACATTTTTCAGTTTTGTCAGACGTTTGTAAAATTCTTACAGTAGCCTTATTTGCGCAATTTGAGCATTTCTAGCATGTTTGGTTGAAATTGGAAATTTACATTTTTCAGTTTTGTCAGACGTTTGTAAAATTCTTACAGTAGGCTTATTTGCGCAAGTTGAGCATTTCTAGCATGTTTGGTTGAAATTGGAAATTTACATTTTTCATTTTTGTCAGACGTTTGTAATATTCTCACAATAAGCTAATTAGCTCAATTGGAGCATTTCTAGCATGTTTGGTTGAAATTGGAAATTTACATTTTTCACTTTTGTCAGACAATTGCAATATTCTCACAATAAGCTAATTAGCTCAATTGGAGCATTTCTAGCATGTTTGGTTGAAATTGGAAATTTACATTTTTCATTTTTGTCAGACGTTTGTAATATTCTCACAATAAGCTAATTAGCTCAATTGGAGCATTTCTAGCATGTTTGGTTGAAATTGGAAATTTACATTTTTCAGTTTTGTCAGACGTTTGTATTATTCTCACAATAAGTTAGTTAGCGCAATCGGAGCATTTCTAGCGTGTTTCGTTGAAGTTGGAAACTGACAGTTTTCATTTATGTCAGACGTTTGTGAATTTCTGACAATGAGCTAATAAGCGCAAATAGAGCATTTCTAGCATGTTTGGTTGAAATTGGAAATTTACATTTTTCATTTTTGTCAGACGTTTGTAATATTCTCACAATAAGCTAATTAGCTCAATTGGAGCATTTCTAGCATGTTTGGTTGAAATTGGAAATTTACATTTTTCAGTTTTGTCAGACGTTTGTAATATTCTCACAATAAGCTAATTAGCTCAATTGGAGCATTTCTAGCATGTTTGATTGAAATTGGAAATTTACATTTTTCAGTTTTGTCAGACGCTTGTAATATTCTCACAATAAGCTAATTAGCTCAATTGGAGCATTTCTAGCATGTTTGGTTGAAATTGAAAATTTACATTTTTCAGTTTTGTCAGACGATTGTAAAATTCTTACAGTAGGCTTATTTGCGCAATTTGAGCATTTCTGGCATGTTTGGTTGAAATTGATAATTTACATTTATCATTTTTGTAAGACGTTTGTAATATTCTCACAATAAGCTAATTAGCTCAATTGGAGCATTTCTAGCATGTTTGGTTGAAATTGGAAATTTACATTTTTCAGTTTTGTCAGACGTTTGTAATATTCTCACAATAAGCTAATTAGCTCAATTGGAGCATTTCTAGCATGTTTGGTTGAAAGTGGAAATTTACATTTTTCAGTTTTGTCAGACGTTTGTAATATTCTCACAATAAGCTAATTAGCTCAATTGGAGCATTTCTAGCATGTTTGGTTGAAATTGAAAATTTACATTTTTCAGTTTTGTCAGACGTTTGTAATATTCTCACAATAAGCTAATTAGCTCAATTGGAGCATTTCTAGCATGTTTGGTTGAAATTGAAAATTTACATTTTTCAGTTTTGTCAGACGTTCGTAAAATTCTTACAGTAGGCTTATTTGCGCAATTTTAGCATTTCTAGCATGTTTGGTTGAAATTGGAAATTTACATTTTTCAGTTTTGTCAGACGTTTGTAATATTTTCACAATAAGCTAATTAGCTCAATTTGAGCATTTCTAGCATGTTCGGTTGAAATTGGAAATTTACATTTTTCATTTTTGTCAGACGTTTGTGAATTTCTCACAATGGGCTAATTAGCTCAATTAGAGCATTTCTAGCATGTTTGGTTGAAATTGGAAGTTTACATTTTTCATTTTTGTCAGACGTTCATAATATTTTCACAATAAGCTAATTAGCTCAATTAGAGCATTTCTAGCATGTTTGGTTGAAATTGGAAGTTTACATTTTTCATTCTTGTCAGACGTTTGTAATATTTTCACAATGAGCTAATTAACTCAATTGGAGCATTTCTAGCATGTTTGGTTGAAATTGGAAATTTACATTTATCTTTTTTGTCAGACGTTTGTAATATTCTCACAATAAGCTAATTAGCTCAATTGGAGCATTTCTAGCATGTTTGGTTGAAATTGAAAATTTACATTTTTCAGTTTTGTCAGACGATTGTAAAATTCTTACAGTAGGCTTATTTGCGCAATTTGAGCATTTCTGGCATGTTTGGTTGAAATTGATAATTTACATTTTTCAGTTTTGTCAGACGTTTGTAATATTCTCACAATAAGCTAATTAGCTCAATTGGAGCATTTCTAGCATGTTTGGTTGAAATTGGAAATTTACATTTTTCACTTTTGTCAGACAATTGCAATATTCTCACAATAAGCTAATTAGCTCAATTGGAGCATTTCTAGCATGTTTGGTTGAAATTGGAAATTTACATTTTTCAGTTTTGTCAGACGTTTGTAAAATTTTTACAGTAGCCTTATTTGCGCAATTTGAGCATTTCTAGCATGTTTGGTTGAAATTGGAAATTTACATTTTTCACTTTTGTCAGACAATTGCAATATTCTCACAATAAGCTAATTAGCTCAATTGGAGCATTTCTAGCATGTTTGGTTGAAATTGGAAATTTACATTTTTCAGTTTTGTCAGACGTTTGTAAAATTCTTACAGTAGCCTTCTTTGCGCAATTTGAGCATTTCTAGCATGTTTGGTTGAAATTGGAAATTTACATTTTTCAGTTTTGTCAGACGTTTGTAAAATTCTTACAGTAGGCTTATTTGCGCAAGTTGAGCATTTCTAGCATGTTTGGTTGAAATTGGAAATTTACATTTTTCATTTTTGTCAGACGTTTGTAATATTCTCACAATAAGCTAATTAGCTCAATTGGAGCATTTCTAGCATGTTTGGTTGAAATTGGAAATTTACATTTTTCAGTTTTGTCAGACGTTTGTGATATTCTCACAATAAGCTAATTAGCTCACTTGGAGCATTTCTAGCATGTTTGGTTGAAATTGGAAATTTACATTTTTCAGTTTTGTCAGACGTTTGTAATATTCTCACAATAAGCTACTTAGCTCAATTGGAGCATTTCTAGCACGTTTGGTTGAAATTGGAAATTTACATTTTTCACTTTTGTCAGACAATTGCAATATTCTCACAATAAGCTAATTAGCTCAATTGGAGCATTTCTAGCATGTTTGGTTGAAATTGGAAATTTACATTTTTCACTTTTGTCAGACGTTCGTAAAATTCTTACAGTAGGCTTATTTGCGCAATTTTAGCATTTCTAGCATGTTTGGTTGAAATTGGAAATTTACATTTTTCAGTTTTGTCAGACGTTTGTAAAATTCTTACAGTAGGCTTATTTACGCAATTTGAGCATTTCTAGCATGATTGGTTGAAATTGGAAATTTACATTTTTCAGTTTTGTCAGACGTTTGTAATATTCTCACAATAAGCTAATTAGCTCAATTTGAGCATTTCTAGCATGTTCGGTTGAAATTGGAAATTTACATTTTTCATTTTTGTCAGACGTTTGTGAATTTCTCACAATGGGCTAATTAGCTCAATTAGAGCATTTCTAGCATGTTCGGTTGAAATTGGAAATTTACATTTTTCATTTTTGTAAGACGTTTGTAATATTCTCACAATAAGCTAATTAGCTCAATTGGAGCATTTCTAGCATGTTTGGTTGAAATTGGAAATTTACATTTTTCAGTTTTGTCAGACGTTTGTAATATTCTCACAATAAGCTAATTAGCTCAATTGGAGCATTTCTAGCATGTTTGGTTGAAATTGGAAATTTACATTTTTCACTTTTGTCAGACAATTGCAATATTCTCACAATAAGCTAATTAGCTCAATTGGAGCATTTCTAGCATGTTTGGTTGAAATTGGAAATTTACATTTTTCAGTTTTGTCAGACGTTTGTAAAATTTTTACAGTAGCCTTATTTGCGCAATTTGAGCATTTCTAGCATGTTTGGTTGAAATTGGAAATTTACATTTTTCACTTTTGTCAGACAATTGCAATATTCTCACAATAAGCTAATTAGCTCAATTGGAGCATTTCTAGCATGTTTGGTTGAAATTGGAAATTTACATTTTTCAGTTTTGTCAGACGTTTGTAAAATTCTTACAGTAGCCTTATTTGCGCAATTTGAGCATTTCTAGCATGTTTGGTTGAAATTGGAAATTTACATTTTTCAGTTTTGTCAGACGTTTGTAAAATTCTTACAGTAGGCTTATTTGCGCAAGTTGAGCATTTCTAGCATGTTTGGTTGAAATTGGAAATTTACATTTTTCATTTTTGTCAGACGTTTGTAATATTCTCACAATAAGCTAATTAGCTCAATTGGAGCATTTCTAGCATGTTTGGTTGAAATTGGAAATTTACATTTTTCAGTTTTGTCAGACGTTTGTGATATTCTCACAATAAGCTAATTAGCTCACTTGGAGCATTTCTAGCATGTTTGGTTGAAATTGGAAATTTACATTTTTCAGTTTTGTCAGACGTTTGTAATATTCTCACAATAAGCTACTTAGCTCAATTGGAGCATTTCTAGCACGTTTGGTTGAAATTGGAAATTTACATTTTTCACTTTTGTCAGACAATTGCAATATTCTCACAATAAGCTAATTAGCTCAATTGGAGCATTTCTAGCATGTTTGGTTGAATTTGGAAATTTACATTTTTCAGTTTTGTCAGACGTTCGTAAAATTCTTACAGTAGGCTTATTTGCGCAATTTTAGCATTTCTAGCATGTTTGGTTGAAATTGGAAATTTACATTTTTCAGTTTTGTCAGACGTTTGTAAAATTCTTACAGTAGGCTTATTTACGCAATTTGAGCATTTCTAGCATGTTTGGTTGAAATTGGAAATTTACATTTTTCAGTTTTGTCAGACGTTTGTAATCTTTTCACAATAAGCTAATTAGCTCAATTTGAGCATTTCTAGCATGTTCGGTTGAAATTGGAAATTTACATTTTTCATTTTTGTCAGACGTTTGTGAATTTCTCACAATGGGCTAATTAGCTCAATTAGAGCATTTCTAGCATGTTTGGTTGAAATTGGAAATTTACATTTTTCATTTTTGTCAGACGTTTGTAATATTTTCACAATGAGCTAATTAACTCCATTAGAGCATTTCTAGCATGTTTGGTAGATATTGGAAATTTACATTTTTCATTTTTGTCAGACGTTTGTAATATTTTCACAATGAGCTAATTAGCTCAATTAGAGCATTTCTAGCTTGTTTGGGTGAAATTGGAAATTTACATTTTTCATTTTTGTCAGACGTTTGTAAAATTCTTACAGTAGGCTTACTTGCACAAATTGAGCATTTCTAGCGTGTTTCTTTGAAATTGGAAATTAACATTTCACCTTTTTGTCAGACGTTTGTAATATTTCCACATTGAGCTAATTAGCTCAATTGGAGCATTTCTAGCATGTTTGATTGAAATTGGAAATTTACATTTTTCAGTTTTGTCAGACGTTTGTGATATTCTCACAATAAGCTAATTAGCTCAATTGGAGCATTTCTAGCATGTTTGGTTGAAATTGGAAATTTACATTTTTCAGTTTTGTCAGACGTTTGTAATATTCTCACAATAAGCTACTTAGCTCAATTGGAGCATTTCTAGCACGTTTGGTTGAAATTGGAAATTTACATTTTTCACTTTTGTCAGACAATTGCAATATTCTCACAATAAGCTAATTAGCTCAATTGGAGCATTTCTAGCATGTTTGGTTGAATTTGGAAATTTACATTTTTCAGTTTTGTCAGACGTTCGTAAAATTCTTACAGTAGGCTTATTTGCGCAATTTTAGCATTTCTAGCATGTTTGGTTGAAATTGGAAATTTACATTTTTCAGTTTTGTCAGACGTTTGTAAAATTCTTACAGTAGGCTTATTTGCGCAATTTGAGCATTTCTAGCATGTTTGGTTGAAATTGGAAATTTACATTTTTCAGTTTTGTCAGACGTTTGTAATATTCTCACAATAAGCTAATTAGCTCAATTTGAGCATTTCTAGCATGTTCGGTTGAAATTGGAAATTTACATTTTCCATTTTTGTCAGACGTTTGTAATATTTTCACAATGAGCTAATTAACTCCATTAGAGCATTTCTAGCATGTTTGGTTGAAATTGGAAATTTACATTTTTCATTTTTGTCAGACGTTTGTAATATTTTCACAATGAGCTAATTAACTCCATTAGAGCATTTCTAGCATGTTTGGTTGAAATTGGAAATTTACATTTTTCATTTTTGTCAGACGTTTGTAATATTCTCACAATAAGCTAATTAGCTCAATTTTAGCATTTCTAGCATGTTCGGTTGAAATTGGAAATTTACATTTTTCATTTTTGTCAGACGTTTGTGAATTTCTCACAATGGGCTAATTAGCTCAATTAGAGCATTTCTAGCATGTTTGGTTGAAATTGGAAATTTACATTTTTCATTTTTGTCAGACGTTTGTAATATTTTCACAATGAGCTAATTAACTCCATTAGAGCATTTCTAGCATGTTTGGTTGAAATTGGAAATTTACATTTTTCATTTTTGTCAGACGTTTGTAATATTTTCACAATGAGCTAATTAGCGCAATTAGAGCATTTCTAGCATGTTTGGTAGATATTGGAAATTTACATTTTTCATTTTTGTCAGACGTTTGTAATATTTTCACAATGAGCTAATTAGCTCAATTAGAGCATTTCTAGCTTGTTTGGTTGAAATTGGAAATTTACATTTTTCATTTTTGTCAGACGTTTGTAAAATTCTTACAGTAGGCTTACTTGCGCAAATTGAGCATTTCTAGCGTGTTTCTTTGAAATTTGAAATTAACATTTCACCTTTTTGTCAGACGTTTGTAATATTTCCACATTGAGCTAATTAGCTCAATTAGAGCATTTCTAGCATGTTTGATTGAAATTGGAAATTTACATTTTTCATTCTTGTCAGACGTTTGTAATATTTTCACAATAAGCTAATTAGCTCAATTGGAGCATTTCTAGCATGTTTGGTTGAAATTGGAAATTTACACTTTTCATTTTTGTCAGACGTTTGTAATATTTTCACAATAAGCTGATTAACTCAATTAGAACATTTCTAGCATGTTTAGTTGAAATTGGAATTTTACATTTTTCATTTTTGTCAGACGTTTGTAATATTTTCACAATGAGCTAATTAACTCAATTAGAGCATTTCTAGCCTTTTTGGTTGAAATTGGAAATTTACATTTTTCATTTTTGTCAAACGTTTGTAATATTTTCACAATGAGCTAATTAACTCAATTAGAGCATTTCTAGCATGTTTGGTTGAAATTGGAAATTTACAAATTTCATTTTTGTCAGACGTTTGTAATATTTTCACAATGAGCTAATTAGCGCAATTAGAGCATTTCTAGCATCTTTGGTAGATATTGGAAATTTACATTTTTCATTTTTGTCAGACGTTTGTAATATTTTCACAATGAGCTAATTAGCGCAATTAGAGCATTTCTAGCATGTTTGGTAGATATTGGAAATTTACATTTTTCATTTTTGTCAAACGTTTGTAATATTTTCACAATGAGCTAATTAACTCAAATAGAGCATTTCTAGCATGTTTGGTTGAAATTGTAAGTTTACATTTTACATTTTTCTCAGACGTTTGTGAAATTCTCACAATGAGCTAATTAGCTCAAATAGAGCATTTCTAGCATGTTTGGTTGAAATTGGAAATTTAAATTTTTCATTTTTGTCAGACGTTTGTTAAATTCTCACAATGAGCTAATTAGCTCAAATAGAGCATTTCTAGCATGTTTGGTTGAAATTGGAAATTTACATTTTTCAGTTTTGTCAGACGTTTGTATTATTCTCACAATAAGTTAGTTAGCGCAATCGGAGCATTTCTAGCGTGTTTCGTTGAAGTTGGAAACTGACAGTTTTCATTTATGTCAGACGTTTGTGAATTTCTGACAATGAGCTAATAAGCGCAAATAGAGCATTTCTAGCATGTTTGGTTGAAATTGGAAATTTACATTTTTCATTTTTGTCAGACGTTTGTAATATTCTCACAATAAGCTAATTAGCTCAATTGGAGCATTTCTAGCATGTTTGGTTGAAATTGGAAATTTACATTTTTCAGTTTTGTCAGACGTTTGTAATATTCTCACAATAAGCTAATTAGCTCAATTGGAGCATTTCTAGCATGTTTGATTGAAATTGGAAATTTACATTTTTCAGTTTTGTCAGACGCTTGTAATATTCTCACAATAAGCTAATTAGCTCAATTGGAGCATTTCTAGCATGTTTGGTTGAAATTGAAAATTTACATTTTTCAGTTTTGTCAGACGATTGTAAAATTCTTACAGTAGGCTTATTTGCGCAATTTGAGCATTTCTGGCATGTTTGGTTGAAATTGATAATTTACATTTATCATTTTTGTAAGACGTTTGTAATATTCTCACAATAAGCTAATTAGCTCAATTGGAGCATTTCTAGCATGTTTGGTTGAAATTGGAAATTTACATTTTTCAGTTTTGTCAGACGTTTGTAATATTCTCACAATAAGCTAATTAGCTCAATTGGAGCATTTCTAGCATGTTTGGTTGAAATTGGAAATTTACATTTTTCACTTTTGTCAGACAATTGCAATATTCTCACAATAAGCTAATTAGCTCAATTGGAGCATTTCTAGCATGTTTGGTTGAATTTGGAAATTTACATTTTTCAGTTTTGTCAGACGTTCGTAAAATTCTTACAGTAGGCTTATTTGCGCAATTTTAGCATTTCTAGCATGTTTGGTTGAAATTGGAAATTTACATTTTTCAGTTTTGTCAGACGTTTGTAAAATTCTTACAGTAGGCTTATTTACGCAATTTGAGCATTTCTAGCATGTTTGGTTGAAATTGGAAATTTACATTTTTCAGTTTTGTCAGACGTTTGTAATATTCTCACAATAAGCTAATTAGCTCAATTTGAGCATTTCTAGCATGTTCGGTTGAAATTGGAAATTTACATTTTTCATTTTTGTCAGACGTTTGTGAATTTCTCACAATGGGCTAATTAGCTCAATTAGAGCATTTCTAGCATGTTCGGTTGAAATTGGAAATTTACATTTTTCATTTTTGTAAGACGTTTGTAATATTCTCACAATAAGCTAATTAGCTCAATTGGAGCATTTCTAGCATGTTTGGTTGAAATTGGAAATTTACATTTTTCCGTTTTGTCAGACGTTTGTAATATTCTCACAATAAGCTAATTAGCTCAATTGGAGCATTTCTAGCATGTTTGGTTGAAATTGGAAATTTACATTTTTCACTTTTGTCAGACAATTGCAATATTCTCACAATAAGCTAATTAGCTCAATTGGAGCATTTCTAGCATGTTTGGTTGAAATTGGAAATTTACATTTTTCAGTTTTGTCAGACGTTTGTAAAATTTTTACAGTAGCCTTATTTGCGCAATTTGAGCATTTCTAGCATGTTTGGTTGAAATTGGAAATTTACATTTTTCACTTTTGTCAGACAATTGCAATATTCTCACAATAAGCTAATTAGCTCAATTGGAGCATTTCTAGCATGTTTGGTTGAAATTGGAAATTTACATTTTTCAGTTTTGTCAGACGTTTGTAAAATTCTTACAGTAGCCTTATTTGCGCAATTTGAGCATTTCTAGCATGTTTGGTTGAAATTGGAAATTTACATTTTTCAGTTTTGTCAGACGTTTGTAAAATTCTTACAGTAGGCTTATTTGCGCAAGTTGAGCATTTCTAGCATGTTTGGTTGAAATTGGAAATTTACATTTTTCATTTTTGTCAGACGTTTGTAATATTCTCACAATAAGCTAATTAGCTCAATTGGAGCATTTCTAGCATGTTTGGTTGAAATTGGAAATTTACATTTTTCAGTTTTGTCAGACGTTTGTGATATTCTCACAATAAGCTAATTAGCTCAATCGGAGCATTTCTAGCATGTTTGGTTGAAATTGGAAATTTACATTTTTCAGTTTTGTCAGACGTTTGTAATATTCTCACAATAAGCTACTTAGCTCAATTGGAGCATTTCTAGCATGTTTGGTTGAAATTGGAAATTTACATTTTTCATTTTTGTCAGACGTTTGTAATATTTTCACAATGAGCTAATTAACTCCATTAGAGCATTTCTAGCATGTTTGGTAGATATTGGAAATTTACATTTTTCATTTTTGTCAGACGTTTGTAATATTTTCACAATGAGCTAATTAGCTCAATTAGAGCATTTCTAGCTTGTTTGGGTGAAATTGGAAATTTACATTTTTCATTTTTGTCAGACGTTTGTAAAATTCTTACAGTAGGCTTATTTACGCAATTTGAGCATTTCTAGCATGTTTGGTTGAAATTGGAAATTTACATTTTTCAGTTTTGTCAGACGTTTGTAATATTCTCACAATAAGCTAATTAGCTCAATTTGAGCATTTCTAGCATGTTCGGTTGAAATTGGAAATTTACATTTTTCATTTTTGTCAGACGTTTGTGAATTTCTCACAATGGGCTAATTAGCTCAATTAGAGCATTTCTAGCATGTTTGGTTGAAATTGGAAATTTACATTTTTCATTTTTGTCAGACGTTTGTAATATTTTCACAATGAGCTAATTAACTCCATTAGAGCATTTCTAGCATGTTTGGTAGATATTGGAAATTTACATTTTTCATTTTTGTCAGACGTTTGTAATATTTTCACAATGAGCTAATTAGCTCAATTAGAGCATTTCTAGCTTGTTTGGGTGAAATTGGAAATTTACATTTTTCATTTTTGTCAGACGTTTGTAAAATTCTTACAGTAGGCTTACTTGCACAAATTGAGCATTTCTAGCGTGTTTCTTTGAAATTGGAAATTAACATTTCACCTTTTTGTCAGACGTTTGTAATATTTCCACATTGAGCTAATTAGCTCAATTAGAGCATTTCTAGCATGTTTGATTGAAATTGGAAATTTACATTTTTCAGTTTTGTCAGACGTTTGTGATATTCTCACAATAAGCTAATTAGCTCAATTGGAGCATTTCTAGCATGTTTGGTTGAAATTGGAAATTTACATTTTTCAGTTTTGTCAGACGTTTGTAATATTCTCACAATAAGCTACTTAGCTCAATTGGAGCATTTCTAGCACGTTTGGTTGAAATTGGAAATTTACATTTTTCACTTTTGTCAGACAATTGCAATATTCTCACAATAAGCTAATTAGCTCAATTGGAGCATTTCTAGCATGTTTGGTTGAATTTGGAAATTTACATTTTTCAGTTTTGTCAGACGTTCGTAAAATTCTTACAGTAGGCTTATTTGCGCAATTTTAGCATTTCTAGCATGTTTGGTTGAAATTGGAAATTTACATTTTTCAGTTTTGTCAGACGTTTGTAAAATTCTTACAGTAGGCTTATTTGCGCAATTTGAGCATTTCTAGCATGTTTGGTTGAAATTGGAAATTTACATTTTTCAGTTTTGTCAGACGTTTGTAATATTCTCACAATAAGCTAATTAGCTCAATTTGAGCATTTCTAGCATGTTCGGTTGAAATTGGAAATTTACATTTTCCATTTTTGTCAGACGTTTGTAATATTTTCACAATGAGCTAATTAACTCCATTAGAGCATTTCTAGCATGTTTGGTTGAAATTGGAAATTTACATTTTTCATTTTTGTCAGACGTTTGTAATATTTTCACAATGAGCTAATTAACTCCATTAGAGCATTTCTAGCATGTTTGGTTGAAATTGGAAATTTACATTTTTCATTTTTGTCAGACGTTTGTAATATTCTCACAATAAGCTAATTAGCTCAATTTGAGCATTTCTAGCATGTTCGGTTGAAATTGGAAATTTACATTTTTCATTTTTGTCAGACGTTTGTGAATTTCTCACAATGGGCTAATTAGCTCAATTAGAGCATTTCTAGCATGTTTGGTTGAAATTGGAAATTTACATTTTTCATTTTTGTCAGACGTTTGTAATATTTTCACAATGAGCTAATTAACTCCATTAGAGCATTTCTAGCATGTTTGGTTGAAATTGGAAATTTACATTTTTCATTTTTGTCAGACGTTTGTAATATTTTCACAATGAGCTAATTAGCGCAATTAGAGCATTTCTAGCATGTTTGGTAGATATTGGAAATTTACATTTTTCATTTTTGTCAGACGTTTGTAATATTTTCACAATGAGCTAATTAGCTCAATTAGAGCATTTCTAGCTTGTTTGGTTGAAATTGGAAATTTACATTTTTCATTTTTGTCAGACGTTTGTAAAATTCTTACAGTAGGCTTACTTGCGCAAATTGAGCATTTCTAGCGTGTTTCTTTGAAATTTGAAATTAACATTTCACCTTTTTGTCAGACGTTTGTAATATTTCCACATTGAGCTAATTAGCTCAATTAGAGCATTTCTAGCATGTTTGATTGAAATTGGAAATTTACATTTTTCATTCTTGTCAGACGTTTGTAATATTTTCACAATAAGCTAATTAGCTCAATTGGAGCATTTCTAGCATGTTTGGTTGAAATTGGAAATTTACACTTTTCATTTTTGTCAGACGTTTGTAATATTTTCACAATAAGCTGATTAACTCAATTAGAACATTTCTAGCATGTTTAGTTGAAATTGGAATTTTACATTTTTCATTTTTGTCAGACGTTTGTAATATTTTCACAATGAGCTAATTAACTCAATTAGAGCATTTCTAGCCTTTTTGGTTGAAATTGGAAATTTACATTTTTCATTTTTGTCAAACGTTTGTAATATTTTCACAATGAGCTAATTAACTCAATTAGAGCATTTCTAGCATGTTTGGTTGAAATTGGAAATTTACATATTTCATTTTTGTCAGACGTTTGTAATATTTTCACAATGAGCTAATTAGCGCAATTAGAGCATTTCTAGCATGTTTGGTAGATATTGGAAATTTACATTTTTCATTTTTGTCAGACGTTTGTAATATTTTCACAATGAGCTAATTAGCGCAATTAGAGCATTTCTAGCATCTTTGGTAGATATTGGAAATTTACATTTTTCATTTTTGTCAAACGTTTGTAATATTTTCACAATGAGCTAATTAACTCAAATAGAGCATTTCTAGCATGTTTGGTTGAAATTGTAAGTTTACATTTTACATTTTTCTCAGACGTTTGTGAAATTCTCACAATGAGCTAATTAGCTCAAATAGAGCATTTCTAGCATGTTTGGTTGAAATTGGAAATTTAAATTTTTCATTTTTGTCAGACGTTTGTTAAATTCTCACAATGAGCTAATTAGCTCAAATAGAGCATTTCTAGCATGTTTGGTTGAAATTGGAAATTTACATTTTTCAGTTTTGTCAGACGTTTGTAATATTCTCACAATAAGCTAATTAGCTCAATTGGAGCATTTCTAGCATGTTTGATTGAAATTGGAAATTTACATTTTTCAGTTTTGTCAGACGCTTGTAATATTCTCACAATAAGCTAATAAGCGCAAATAGAGCATTTCTAGCATGTTTGGTTGAAATTGGAAATTTACATTTTTCATTTTTGTCAGACGTTTGTAATATTCTCACAATAAGCTAATTAGCTCAATTGGAGCATTTCTAGCATGTTTGGTTGAAATTGGAAATTTACATTTTTCAGTTTTGTCAGACGTTTGTAATATTCTCACAATAAGCTAATTAGCTCAATTGGAGCATTTCTAGCATGTTTGATTGAAATTGGAAATTTACATTTTTCAGTTTTGTCAGACGCTTGTAATATTCTCACAATAAGCTAATTAGCTCAATTGGAGCATTTCTAGCATGTTTGGTTGAAATTGGAAATTTACATTTTTCAGTTTTGTCAGACGTTTGTAATATTTTCACAATAAGCTAATTAGCTCAATTGGAGCATTTTTAGCATGTTTGGTTAAGATTGGAATTTTACATTTTTCAGTTTTGTCAGACGTTTGTAATATTTTCACAATGAGATATTAATTATAATAAATGAAATAATTGCGGCTTACCAGCATTATGCATTTCATGTGCACAACAAGAGAACAGACAATCTAAAAGAGCAAACAGTCATCTAGGAGTATGCACAAGGGCATGCAAGAAGGGCTGCAAAGATTGCTTCCTACGAATAAGTGAGTGAGAAGTCTTGGTGTAATAAATAATCTTGTATTGAAGCAAAAAAAATGGTGTGATCCCGATCATTGTACACATTGACTGCAGCCTCTTGATGTTGCTGTTTAATTTCATTTCCAATGTGCGCTTTTGATGATTGTAACGGCTGCTAACTATGTGATCCTGGCAGGACTCTAGCAGTATAACACTCGACTGAGCTGACTAACAGTGCATTTTCAGTAGTAGTTACACCAAAAAAATTGCATCTGAATTTTATACTCCCAAATTTTTCAGTTAAATAGAAATAGTTACTAACAATGTGATTTGGTTAGCAGCTCAATTAGTGATTGGCCCTTACCAAACAGTTTGCTCCAAAGAAACAGCTTAAATATTATGCGGGATTAGTACTTGATTGTAGTAGAGAGTGAGACAAGAGTGAAAAATTTTAAGGAGAAAGCTAACAGCCACCAGTCTACCTAGTCACCTTTATGACAGTCTTAGTCACCAGATGGTCCAAAGTAGATGACCAATTCCCCTAGTCACTTGGACTAGGGGACTAGTCCCTAGTCATTTTGGATGTATAGCTTGTTGACCGAGCTGATGGTGTTACGAAGAATCTCATTTAGCGGGTGGTACTTTTAAACCTACTTATTATGAATATTAGCAGTTTTAGAAAAATTTGCTATGTTACTCTCAAGAAAGTGTACAAAATGTTTTTACTGCAAGTATATTGTTCATGGTGCTTTATTATTAGTCATTTTTATTTATCACACAGCTAGAACGGAGGGTGATCTTTCCCATTATCTGATTATCGTGGTGAGCTATTTAATCCAAAGTAAACAAGTTATTTTTCTTTTAAAAAATTAGCATACCAACAAAAAACTTTTCTTAAATAGAAATTAAAAAATATGATACAGCCTAACGGACTCAGCCACTCTAATTTTTGGCGCAATTACAATGATTTTTCAGCAACTACATCAAAGTTTTGTATGTAGCCCACAACATTGAATGGTAGAAAGGGAGCTATGAGTCCATGAGCCTGCTACATTAAAAACTAAATATAAACATAAACTTGACTAAACCAGTTTGTTGTTCCTCCATACATAAGGTACATAAGGCTACATAAGGGTACATAAGGCTACATAAGGGAAAGTCATCACTTTATTACTAGCGTGCTAGTTTGCTAATAGCGTTCATCAATTGAGTCACTTTTTATTATAGGTATACCATTATTTTAATGCTTCAAAACAATATTAATATAATAACACAATTATATCAGGTTGAACATAGACTGGAATAGATGGTGATATGGTTGGATTTTAATGCCTATGTAATTTCATTTTATCATTCATTTCACCAATGTTGTCATTTGATTCAAATTCAGTTGTGGAGTGTGTGCACCTTTGTTTTAGGATTTGTGAAAATCACTCTAGGTCAGTCAGAGACTTGTGATCATCAATAGGCTTGTGCTCCAGACTTATCACTTTATGTATTTTGATGCCCCTTTTATCATAAACTAGCACAGCGCTAATGCCGATGATGTGCAGGAAAATATCCAAACAAAATTAATATATATTAATTATAATAAATGAAATAATTGCGGCTTAGCAGCATTATGCATTTCATGTGCACAACAAGAGAACAGACAATCTAAAAGAGCAAACAGTCATCTAGGAGTATGCACAAGGGCATGCAAGAAGGGCTGCAAAGATTGCTTCCTACCAATAAGTGAGTGAGAAGTCTTGGTGTAATAAATAATCCAAATTAGGGTTAAGTAAAGGTTGCCTTGCAGTGCAATAAAACTAAATAACGCATCATGCATGATATACTTTCTTGATATTTTCATTATACCTATACAACATATCCATAAACATGCATAACTGCCACAGAAAACAATGTTTCTGTGCAACTGGTTCCAACAACATTCTCCACACTCGAAAAAAGATGAAATTAACAGCAAGTTTTCTTATTACTATTCTTAATTGCTGCTGTTATAATTTCTCCGCAAAACCAATATTTGGTACAAAAAAATTTCTCAAGAATTTAGGACAGCTTGTAACATTTCTTTTGCAGTAACTGCATTTATATCGATAGCATTGACTACGGTTTTGAACCTCCGTCTGTATAAAACAGTCTAAAATGCATCTGAGGTGTTATTTAAGACTGGCTTCAAATATTTTCGCGAGCATGATCAGTCTCTCCTTTCTCTGTGGCCGTACCAATATCTTTTGAGAAATCTCCCCTCTGCGCAGTGGCCTTCGCATAAACAAGATTGTCGATAGTTGCTTATTCAATGTGTGAACATGTAGTAAACAGCGTTGAGAAACTGTCTGAGCTTCTTAGTAGAATAAATATTTCAATAACCAGATTGTTGCAATGTTAAAAAGATAACCTACGAAACGAGTCGTGAAAATCCGTCCATTTTACGATTCAAAGCTGCACGAATGCATAACGACAGTAGTGCGAGCATAAGACGTTTGCAAAGTTGGTACATTTGTCAATGGGCTTACTGCAACTATAATAGTTTATAGTACAACTATCATGAACTATCTCGCGTTAATAAATTTGGTATTTAATACGCATTTGCGATGGTATTACAAAGTCAGAGAAAAGAACAAGTGAGGTATATCTAATAAAATGCAACATCAAACCTGAAAACTATCTATGAAGTTGGTTTTGTAACCAAAGTCTATCATATTTAGCTGTTGTAAGAGTGGCAACATCAATTATAGCAGTTATAATTGTTCTTTTTTATCAAACCATGAACTATATCAACAGGAAATTAACTTATAATCTAGTATGGCAGAGCGCTTCGTGTTTTAGTTCTCAAAGCATCACAGACGGCTAATAGTTCGTACTGAAACTGGAACGAACCGCCATGCCGAGCTTATCTTTAGCTTCCTTCGAACGCTCGGAGACTATTGAATGAAAGTCTTGCTCGACTAGCTAATCGTGGGTCTAAAAATGAGAAAGGCAACAACTTTTAACGAATTTATGAATAATTATTGCTTTTGAGTGTAAATGTATTACAAGATGAAGTCGGAGGCTCTTCTTATTGACATTGGCGGTGATGCTGCTTTACGATGCGTTAAAATAACTAGGAATTGATTCGTTTGAATTTTTTTGTAAGAAAAAATAACAATTGAAAAGTTAGAAAGTAATTACAAATTATATATCTTTGTAAATTTTTCTTACATTAGTTCAACCAATGATATACAGCCCCACAGGCTGTATATCATTGGTTCAACATATGTACATTGGAATCAAGCTTAAAAAAACAAAATATCTGAATATGCTCTGGTGTTTGTTGATTAAAATTTAGCATTGAGGTAGATTATTTAATAGAATCTAGCATGAGCAAAATTCTGGCTAAAGCATGGATGATTTCAAGTTACCATGTAAAAGAAAAACTAATCATAGAAATAGCGGTTTGTCTATTAACCAAAATGCATTTCACTCTAGCAAAGCAAGCAGTTTTTGTTGCTTCTTTCAGCGTATTCTTGAAAGCAAGACTCTTTATATACTGATACCAATGACATATGCCCCCTAGCCTGGGGGCATATGTCATTGGTATCTGGCTCTTGTGGGGGATTGGGAGAGAGGGGGTAGCCTGGGCATGGATCTCTCCCAATCCCCACAAGAGCCATGCCCAGGCTACCCCCCATATCTATGGGGAGTGGTTATATATCATTGCTGATACACATTATTTTCTAAGTGGCTGAAAGCTCTGAAATCTTAGTCAGTTGTGGCTAGATTATACTTTATCAGTAGGCCTAAATATTACATATTTGCAGACAAAGTGACTCAAATACAAATATACTAAAGCTTTTGAGGATCTTGTATCTTACGTGAATTCAGTAAAGATTTGACTTATTGCATATCTTCTCAAAATTTATCTTGCAGTATGGAAATTTTTTATTTTGCTGTCAAGAGCAAATTAGACAGAAGCTCTTGAAAGGGTATGATATTTTCAACCTATCTCTGAAATTACCTTAATACATTAGATGACCCATAGAAAACTGAGTGATGTCGGTGTGTGAAATTTTAATGCCATTACTTTGGCATTAAAATAATACTTACCATTATTTTTAGAAGAAGGTGAAAGACAGTTTTGCAAAATACTAATGAGGAAGCAGATTACTTTAAACGGAGCAGTGGAGCTCAACACTAAATTAGTGAAGTGTGAGTGGTTATAGGTGTGAAGTATCTCTGCGTATTCTGTAAAATGGAACGTGAGATACTTTCCAAACAGTGCACACTTTACATGTAGTCTTGGCTCACGTTCTGATCACTAAGTGTGTAAAAACTCACTAGAGTGTTTTTGTAGGGAGTGAATGCTCTCGACACAGCGAGAAAACTCTCCTGTTAAATATACATAACATTGATCTAATTCAACATGCCTGCATTGTGAAGCGTGCAAACGTCTGGCTCATTGCTTTATGCCATACTTCCAAACGATACCTGGGTGGTATGGTTTGCTAAAAAATATGTTTTTACCCTAACAGCCTTACAAGGTAATGATTTTTTATCGTCACGGTCACACCTATGGCAGTTATTTCGGAGCTCAAGATGTAAATGTAAAAACTGAAATTAGTAAAATAAAGTTGAGATTAATATTATACAAACAAGATGTCACTTTAACCACATTTACATGTTTAAAAAATTAATCTTCTTCAATAAGTTTATTTTTTGAATAAGATTATTTGATAAAAAAATTAAAGATTTAAGTTAGTAAAGAGTCTTCCAGGTGTAGTAATTGGATTCCTGTTCATAGATAGAAATGATGTCTTCCAGGTGTAGTAATTGGATTCACTAAAAAAATGCCAAGTAAATTGTTTGTTTATTAATATTTAAAATGTTTAGTTACAAAAGCCTTTGGAAAGCGTTGACTGCTGCTAACAGCTTGATAATGGCGTTCCCTTAATAATAACCTTTAACTCAAAGTTCTTTAGATGAGAAGTCATTGAGAAACATATTAGTTTTCTCAAACTGACCAACTAGAAAAAAAGGGAATACTATAACATGCTCCACCCACACAGTACCAACTCATCAATGTTTAACTGTAGAGTAAGTAAGCAAGTATCCCAGAGGGCTTCAAAGACCACATGGTAGACTACATTATGAGGTTTTTTATTACTTCGCAATACTACCTTCAGAACTGTTATCTTGCAATACTACCTTAATAACTGTTACTTTGCAATACTACCTTCATAACTGTTACTTTACAATGCTACCTTCATAACTGTTACATTGCAATGCTACCTTCATCACTGTTACTTCGCAATACTACCATCATAACTGTTACTTTGCAATACTAACTTCAGAACTGTTACTTTGCAATGCTACCTTCATAACTGTTACTTCGCAATACTACCTTCAGAACTGTTACTTTGCCTTTAAAAGTATCATTTTGATGTGTTTTCTTCCTTAAGGTGAATTATCATATCTATAAATGCATGCTTTTATTGGACCGAGGATGCAAACGCATGCAGCTCAACAATGAAACACTCAACTATTGATGTTATTGTATAGTTTTAATAAAATTAGACTAGCTGTGAGCCAATGTTGTTATGATAAACATATGTAGGTACCTTACAAAATTAGAGCAAAGTAAAAGGATTCGTGTTGATACATATGACAGCTCCATTACTCTTAAAGTTAGTTTATTTTTGAGATAATTTCAACGAACAAGATTGAATACAATAAAGCCTATTGAACCAAAAATAAATGCGCATTTCGAAAATCTACGGCCAGTTAAAACAGACAAAGTGTTTAAAAGGTTAAAATAAATATCGACGAGAAGAGAAGAATAATTGCATCGATGGATATGATGTAACATCATGATGATCTTTGACAAGAAAGAGTTTATAGTCGGATGTGTACTAGGAATATAGACACATGCAAAGTACATGGGTCAAACAATTTGAACATTGATTTAAAAAAAAATGTATAAGATAATTTTCCTGCATAGTCATCAACCGTAAAGAAAACAAAAATAGCTACATAAATACAGACAAAAAATATGAGAATATGGAGAATGAATCTGTGCTTTGGCTATGAACTGTATAGTTTATGTGGGTCCATCCACCAGATCCTTATCGTGCAATCACTGAAAGAGCATGAACCATGTCTGTTATACATGCTAAATCGTGGCGCATGAAAAGTTCTTGGACAAAGAACAAGATATGTTGGTAGAACCAACCAAAGTTATCAACTTCTCCATTTGGCATATTTACACAATTCTCACAATGATGCTATTGAATAACTATAAAAGAAACTGTCAGCCCAATATATTGCATTTATTTAAGATTTTGTTTGACGTATCAACAACGTTGGATGCTTAAGGAGTTCTAGTCGCGTTAAAAATATCAATAGGTTTTGCTCCCAATTGACAAAGTAGCATCGCAATCATTTGACCGCTATACAATTTGTAAAACGTCACTTTTGAGGCATCTGTATTGCCACACCGATCGACTAGGTAAGTAGTCACACAGTCAGTACAAAAATCATTAGTATTGCTTAAGCGAACGGTTCTCAGTAAATCAGGCAACAAGACGCTATGCGACTACTTGTGCTTACTCATGATTTATCATTAAAAATGGGTAAAAAATTTTGTGATTATACTCGAATACATACAGTAATCAGTGAATTAATTGGATTTAAGGAAAAGCCAGTAAATCTATACTATTTGGCTAATTGGCCAAGTGTCTCATTAGAACACATGGGTGACAGACCTAACATTCAATTTACAATAAGCTTACTTAATTTGTATATTGAACAATTACCTACCTCTGGTGACAGTAAGTACTATATACTAGTTAGTAGATATAGTGAACAGTTACCTACCTCTGGTGACAGTAAGTACTATATACTAGTTAGTAGATATAGTGAACAGTTACCTACCTCTGGTGACAGTAAGTACTATATACTAGCTAGTAGATATAGTGAACAATTACCTACCTTTGGTGACGGTAAGTACTATTTACTAGCTAGTAGATATACTGAAAAGTATCCTGCCTCTAATGGCAGTAAGTACGATATACTAGCTAGTAGATATATTGAACAATTACCTACCTCTAGTGACAGTAAGTACTATATACTACTTTACCTAGAGGCAGTAAAGAGATTGCTGCGGTTGGTAGCCATAGAGTTGACGGCTAATGAATGAGCACGCACTTCATCTAGCTGCTGGCAAGTCTCGTTTGACCGAATCTTCACAGTGCCAGAGCGACAGCAGCTTAGCAATATGTCATTATCTGGTAGCATGCACATGTCGGTGATCCAGTCCTTATGGGCGCCATTAACTGACTGAAAACAATGCAAGTTGAGGAATGAGGAACCAGGAGTTTGTTTGAAATTGACATTCAACTTAAGCGGAAAGGAGCGGCGTGAACTGCATTAAAGATGGTAAAGATTAAACACTGGCAAATCAACTTGTCCCTTTTGAATGAGTCAACAATGCGATCCTGCAATATGAAACTTTTAATCATAAACGAGTCTCTGTATTGTAACAAACCTACAAGACATTTGCAAATATTGGTGAGAGACACAGCATAATGTCTTGCGTATGACAGGTTGATCTGGTGAGACTGAACC
Source organism: Watersipora subatra (assembly GCF_963576615.1). Taxonomy (NCBI): domain Eukaryota; kingdom Metazoa; phylum Bryozoa; class Gymnolaemata; order Cheilostomatida; family Watersiporidae; genus Watersipora; species Watersipora subatra. The sequence continues at coordinate 235,362 of NW_027045390.1, forward strand.
AGATGGGCTCAACAATGCAGCAATGACTAGGTCTGACATATTTTATATTGACTCTGATCTCTAGGCCATCAAGTAGGATCACAATTGGATTGAATGATTACCAGGAAAACCGATATACTGATATCAATCATTCACTCCATCTCAAATATTACTTCTAATAAAAAATATTTATTACAAAGTGGTGATCTTGATTGGTGACCATTACCGGAAATAACTATCACCTTTATTTTGCTATTAAATAGAGCAACACCTGGTATTGTAAAAACACCAATTTTACCTGTGGTTGAGAAGAGGGTTCACTGAGGTTCCATTTTTTGACACACATATCCCGAGAACCACTAAAAAGGATGTCCTGACGATGCGCGAGACATTGAACACCATCATAGTGAGGAGGGGCCATAGTAAATTTGGCCTGAATTGGATAATTTGAAGTTTGTTCATTGGAAATATCAAATCCCTTAATTAGATAATCCTTGGAGCCAGTTAAGAGTTGTTCTTTCCCTCTTGAGTCGTTGTATAAACTAAGGCAAATAATCGGTGCTTGGTGGCCGCTAGCAACCTTTCCGACTGCCGATAGCCTGTAAGCGTACAATATTTTACAGATCACCAGCCTTGACAGTTTAAATGAATATAGCAATTAGTCATCAAAAAGGTGCAGAAGCTAAATTGCTAGATTTAGTTGTAAGTGCTGTTAACAATATATATATGGTTAAATGATGTTGTGCATGCAAGCGGACAACCAATGAAAAATAACTGTCAGTTACAAAATGCCACATAGGGTAGATCAAATACACATTAGGAGTGACCCTTGGACTTATACAAAGAAAGAAGATTAGGGTTGTGCGCATAAACCACTGATAGAAGAAAGGTTATAGTTGTGTACATAAACCACCTATAGATGAATGGTTATAGGTGTGTACATAAACCACCTATGGAAGGTTATAGTTGTGTACATAAATCACCTATAGAAGAGAGTTACAACTGTGGTGGATTTTCTAAAATTCATACACCAACCTCTAATAATAGTAAGTACTATATACTAGCTAGTAGATATATGGATAAGTATCCTACCTCTAATGGCAGAAAGTACAATATACTAGCTTGTAGATATATGGAGAAGTACACTACTTCTAATGGCAGTAAGTACTATATACTAGCTAGTAGATATATGGAGAAATATCCTACCTCTAATGACAGTAAGTACAATATACTAGCTAGTAAATATATCGAGAAGTATCCTACCTCTAATGACAGTAAGTACAATATACTAGCTAGTAGATATATTGAGAAGTATCCTACCTCTAATGACAGTAAGTACAATATACTAGCTAGTAGATATATCGAGAAGTATCCCACCTCTAATGACAGTAAGTACAATATACTAGCTAGTAGATATATCGAGAAGTATCCCACCTCTAATGACAGTAAGTACAATATACTAGCTAGTAGATATATCGAGAAGTATCCCACCTTGGATGTGCTATAAAAACCTTTTCATATTTTTTATTATTTTACCTATCTATAATTTTGCTTGTTACATTTGCATTAGACCCTTGCCATACGAAATCAATTTGTTCCGGTGTTGGCATCGTAACATAAAAATGTCGTATAGAGGGGTGTAGAAGCCCATCATGATTATTTAATACAAACACCCCTTGGTGAAAATCATCAAACTTTTATATTTTCGTACTGACAGATTGATCTGGTGAGACTGAACCAGATAGGCCCAACAATGCAGCAATGACTAGGTCTGACGTATTTTATATTGACTCTGATCTCTAGGCCATCAAGTGGGATCACGATTGGATTGAGTAATTACCAGGAAAAACTGATATACTGAAATCAATCATTCACTCCTTCTCAAATTTTATGTGATGTACACACTAAAAATTAATGACAAAATACTATGTTAACCTTGGTAACTACAGTTACTAATACTAATATTTTTAAAGTGCTTTTAACAGAAATAGCTGTCAATGAAAGTGTGTGCCTCAGAATTCTCTAATTTTCGTAATCTTCAATTTTTTTAACTGGAAAATCCTCAAACTATAATATACACAAATATTTACAAGGAAATTGAAGACAAGCCGGCATCCAAACTAAATCCATCATTATCAGAGGGATTCTTAGCAACAACATTACATTTGTGGACAACATACAAACTAACAAATGTAGATTTTTATTCTAGGGATCGTAACTGAAAAAAACGCATCAACTTACGTATTGAGGTCCCAGAGCCGAACGGTGGTTCCAGTAGTTGTGTATAGTTTATGTCCATCTCTGCTGACTTGGATATCAAATATCTGCTGCTCTCCCTGTTGGAGAATGGCCTGACTGCTCGACGCTGGCTCCACAGGGATACTGTCATGCACCAGACCAGAGGAACTGCAACATAAGATATAAAACCTCACATTGTGTCCATCTCTGTTGGCACAGTATTCATTATAATAGGAACTAACCGTTATGATAGGAACTAACGGTTATGATAGGAACTAACCGTTATGATAGAAACTAACCGTTTTGATAGGAACTAACCGTAAGAATAGGAACTAACCTTTACGATAGGAACTAACCGTTACGATAGGAACTAACCGTTACGATGGGAACTAACCGTTATGATAGGAACTAACCGTTACGATTGAAACTAACCTTTACTATGGGAACTAACCGTTACGATAGGAACTAACAGTTATTATAGGAACTACCCATTATGATAGGAACTAACCGTAAGGATAAGAACTAACCGTTATGATAAAAACTAACCATTACGATAGGAACTAACCGTTATGAAAAGAACTAACCGTAAGGATAGGAACTAACCGTTATGGTAAGAACTAACTGTTATGATAAAAACTAACAGTTATTATAGGAACTAACCGTTATGATAGGAACTAACCGTAAAGATAAGAACTAACCGTTACGATAGGAACTAACCGTTACGATAAGAACTAACCGTTACGATAGGAACTAACCATTACGATAGCAACTAAACGTTATGATAGGAACTAACCGTAACGATAGGAACTAACCGTTATGATAGGCACTAACCGTAAGGATAGGAACTAACCGTAAGGATAAGAATTAACCGTTTTGATAGGAACTAACCGTAAGGATAGGAACTAACCGTTATCATAAGAACTAACCGCAAGGATAGGAACCAACCGTTACGAAAGGAACTAACCGTTATGATAGGAACTAACCTTTACGATAGGAACCAACCGTTACGATAGGAACTAACAGTTATTATAGGAACTACCCATTACGATAGGAACTAACTGTTATGATAGGAACTAACCGTTATGATAGGAACTAACTGTAATATCTTATGTTGGACAGTTTGACTGTATGTGTGGTAGAGAAGGTAACAAGTACCATATAAATGTAATTGCATCTGAAAGCAAGTAAGTATGAGTCGAGCTAGGCTTACCTGAGCACTGTTATACATTTAGCTCCAGCTCGGATGTCCCACATTTTGACAAATGAATTGGAGACAGTGTAGACAAGCCGGTTGACCTCGCAATATCGAACTTTGGAGACATAGTTAGGGTGGCCACCAAGACACAAAACTTCTGAACCAATTGACATGTCCCACACTTTGCACGTCAAGTCTGCGAGACAAAAGGAAACGCAGGTCAATTATGAGGTATTAGAATATGTTAGTGCGTTAGATTAGAGTCAAGTTGACACTTACCTTTACTGCCAGAAACCAAAAGATTGTCGGCGGCACATATAGATAGTACAGCCTTTGTGTGACCAACTGCCTTCTTTACACATATGAGACTCTGGTTGGAACTTGTCACCTGCAAGAGACCCATCAAAATAAAAACATGTAAATTTAAGTAACAATGTTGCTGAGCTTCTAGTAACAACATCGCTATTACAATTTGATAAGGTTACACATACATAGCTCTTAGACAGAAACCAATCATACCTCCTATAAATGATCTACTGCAGGTATAAAGATGACTCGAAAATATCTTCACCCCAATGTTCTATTAGTGAAATTTTTTACGTCAATCGTTTTAAAGGCTTATGGGGAATAAAAATTATGCTTTCAACATATAATTATTTTACTTGCATATCATGTAGTTAGTCTAATGCTAATTTAATGCTCTCTAGCCATTTTACTATATCAAAGAGTGCATCGCTTAGCCTAGAAAAACTAACATTAAAATCATAACGATTCCTAAAATTATTATTTTCTTGTAAAGAAGAGGTACTGCAGTCCGTGGTTTGGTGTGCTACTAGAACACCAAAGGCAAAAAGTGGGGCTAGTTGGAAGAGTAGCGATTTGCCAACTCATAGCAATCAAAATAGAGGCTCATGAAGCAACGCGCTACAATAGGAGTACTTTGGAGCAGCATCGCTCAATATTATCGTCATAAATAAACCTCTCCAAGTCGTTATACAATGGGACTACTATGGACTACGAATGCCTATTGTTTGCTCATCTGGCTAATCACTCGTGTTGTTTGAAAAGCAAACATTTGTAAGCACTTGCTTAGTTACAAGTTACTCCTAGGATGCCATGGCTAGTATCACCTCTCTAGTCAAGATACACAAGGTCATAAGGTCAATTGCCCAACTAGTTGCCTAGATTGTGTATAGATTGTGTGTAGACAAGTGTACCAGACACATGATGTAGCGAGGTTGTTTACAATACATTGTCGCATGGTAAAAATCATAGACTACAGAAAACGTATTGTAGGGCCATTCAAAAGGTTTACGCATTGGGCTTTTATTTAAGAGCTGATAACGCCAAAATTGAGTTGGCTCCTTCAAGGCAGTGAAACGCATCTGTTATAACAAACCACTCTGCGATTTGGTGTGCACTCTTTGTTAATTCTTGCTATTTGAGACTAACAACACTAATTCTAGCCTGAGTTTCTAATTTCTAAGAGATGCAATATTCCTATTTAGTCCAATGTGAGCCGAATAGTATATCTTTAGGGGAATGGCATTAGGGCAACTGTTTGTTCAGTCTGAGACTTTTTGCAGCAGTACTGAGTCAGCAATGCTCTAGAAACACGCGACTGTTCATCATCGTGATTATGAAATGTTTTTTCCATGCTCGGTTAATATTTGTTTTTGAATGATTTTAATGATGTTGGAGGTATCACAGTAAGTTAGTATTAGGCTGTATAGACTCACATACATGCAAATCCAGCTCATAATTTGTTAGTCAACACATGAAGACAATTACGTAAGTAGTTCAACGGGTTAAACTTGAAAACTTGGGCCTCATTACTTTGTCACAGCTGCTGACGGTGCCAAAGCTCTGCGCCTTTTTATTTTGTGTGCCGCCAGTTTGTGTGTTGGTGAGCCTCATGAATACATTAGTACTGTCAGAGTCCTGGAGTGGCTGGCATCTCCTGCTCAGCGATGGCGAGGATGGGGGTGTCAACCGCACGTCTTTTATTTCAGAAGTGGTCAACTGTGATTTATCTCTGCTGAAATTAAAATAGCAGAATAAAATTCAGCCTGCAGAGCAAGAGAATCATTATAGCTCATAGTGCAAAATGGAATATTTAAATTTGGAGAGACACTTTCATGAACTTTTTTATACTAAAATTTAAGCCTATACCAGTTACAGAATTGTCACCCTTTTATTAACACACTTCTTTGTTTAAGTGAAATCTCTCCTGACAGCTCTGCCAGGTCTTCTTGAAGATGGTCAGACTCTACAAGAATTAGAAATGATAAAAACCAGCTGATTATATCAAGTCCTGATGAGCATATGAAGGTTTTAGCATTGCTTTCGACCAGTATTCATATGGGTAGAATAGCACCAGTGTATATACGTATATGGGTAGAATAGTTACCAGTGTATATACGTATATGGGTATAATAGTACCGGTATCTATACGTATATGGGTAGAATTGTACCGGTATCTATATGGGTGCTATTCTACCTAGTATAGATACTGGGTAGAATAGTATCTATATGGGTAATCTTGGCCTTGACCTTTAAACGGTTGCATCAACCAAGGGTGATCAACTGATCAAGGCGGCAAAAGAAATTAACTGAAAGCAGCTGTCATATATGTTATAGTAGCTGTTATATATGTTATAGCAGTTGTTATATATGTTATAGCAGTTGTTATATATGTTATAGCAGTTGTTATAAATGTTATAGCAGCTGTTATATATGTTATAGCAGCTGTTATATATGTCAAAATATGATGCTAGTAAGCGATCAATGAAAGTAATCTAGACTTGCGCACTACGCTTACTGCTTCTAGCGAGCTGCTCTTCCTTGTGTTAGTCTAGCAAAACATTATCGAATTAATTGTTACATGATATACCTTACCCGCCTTAGCTTATTATGGCGTAGACTTATTATGGCAATAACTTACTTAACAAGTTGTATACCATTACTGTTAACAAACTGTAGATTTCACCTTAGTTGGTGGTCTTTAATACTTCTGAAAAACTCAGATTTTGCCCCCAAGTGAACAATAGTCTAGAGACACCTCATTTAATACTCTAACATAGAATTCAATTCTTTTTTAAAAATTACAGATAAATAATTTATAGATAGGCTAACTTTCAATATTATTTGCGTTCAACAAAGTTTACATAAGTTGGTAAAGCACAATGTTCAAATACTATTTGACTAAGAAAAATGTAACTAGCAGTTGTGACAGAGCTAAAACATAAGTTAATCATGTAAAATGTATCAAATAGTTTGTAGCTCTGAAAGTTTCAAGTTAATTACAAAAGATACATGAACGCTACGTTTTTTGTGGCGTTAAGAAGAAAAGCAACAAATGACAGCCACTGACTTACATTTAAAAAATGTGTCAAAATGTGTAAGAGTTGAGGCTGTTGTGGCTAGACACACGAAATAACGCGTCACATTGACAAATAAATGGACGAGTGCGAATTTGCCTTTACCAGGCGAAGGCCATGACATTTTTGTTAGATTTTTTATTATCATTAGTTGTTATTATTAGCGTTTTTAAGGAAATTTTGTTGTGTAAGTTTTACTGTTGGTTTTGAGAGAGAATAAATTGATTGGTTAAAAAAGGTCAGACTTTACAGAATCCAGCTAGTTTTTTTCTGCCTTAACAAAACAACAACTTAAAAGCATTCTATATAAAACATGTAATATAATTATTAGGTTAACAAAACTGTGTTTTGCCAAATAAACAACGACATTGATTCAAATTGTCTTTGTAATTTATTCAAATATCCATTCGCATCTTACTGACACTTAACAATGATTGAACAATGCGTGCAGAGTTATTGAAATTAATAATAAATGCCTGTTCAATAAATCAATAAAAGTCAGTATTACCTGAGGTATTGAAGAAACGGAATTGTTATCCATTTCAGTAGGAAGTGTTTGCACAGAACTATCACCACTAGTGCCACTGCTATACCGTTCTAGATCTCTGCAGGCAGAAAAAGTAGGTTAAGGCCGGTCATACGGAGCAAGTTAAGGCCTGTCATACAGAGTAAGTTAAGGCCTGTCATACAGAGTAAGTTAAAGGCTGTCATACAGAGTAAGTTAAAGCCTGTCATACGGAGCAAGTTAAGGGCTGTCATACAGAGTAAGTTAAGGCCTGTCATACAGAGTAAGTTAAGGCCTGTCATACAGAGTAAGTTAAAGCCTGTCATACGGAGTAAGTTAAGGCCTGTCATACGGAGCGAGTTAAAGCCTGTCATACGGAGTAAGTTAAGGCCTGTCATACGGAGCAAGTTAAGGGCTGTCATACAGAGTAAGTTAAAGCCTGTCATACAGAGTAAGTTAAAGCCTGTCATACAGAGTAAGTTAAAGCCTGTCATACAGAGTAAGTTAAGGACTGTCATACAGAGTGAGTTAAGGCCTGTCATACAGAGTAAGTTAAGGCCTATCATACAGAGTAAGTTAAAGCCTGTCATACAGAGTGAGTTAAGGCCTGTCATACAGAGTAAGTTAAAGCCTGTCATACGGAGCAAGTTAAAGCCTGTCATACAGAGTAAGTTAAAGCCTGTCATACAGAGTGAGTTAAGGCCTGTCATACAGAGTGAGTTAAAGCCTGTCATACAGAGTAAGTTAAGGCCTGTCATACAGAGTGAGTTAAAGCCTGTCATACAGAGTAAGTTAAGGCCTGTCATACAGAGTAAGTTAAGGGCTGTCATACAGAGTAAGTTAAAGCCTGTCATACGGAGCAAGTTAAGGGCTGTCATACAGAGTAAGTTAAGGCTTTTCATACAGAGTAAGTTAAGGCCTGTCATACAGAGTAAGTTAAAGCCTGTCATACGGAGTAAGTTAAGGCCTGCCATACGGAGCAAGTTAAGGGCTGTCATACAGAGTAAGTTAAAGCCTGTCATACAGAGTAAGTTAAAGCCTGTCATACAGAGTAAGTTAAAGCCTGTCATACAGAGTAAGTTAAAGCCTGTCATACAGAGTAAGTTAAGGCCTGTCATACAGAGTGAGTTAAGGCCTGTCATACAGAGTAAGTTAAGGCCTATCATACAGAGTAAGTTAAAGCCTGTCATACAGAGTGAGTTAAGGCCTGTCATACAGAGTAAGTTAAAGCCTGTCATACGGAGCAAGTTAAAGCCTGTCATACAGAGTAAGTTAAAGCCTGTCATACAGAGTAAGTTAAAGCCTGTCATACAGAGTAAGTTAAGGCCTGTCATACAGAGTGAGTTAAGGCCTGTCATACAGAGTGAGTTAAGGCCTGTCATACAGAGAGCTAAAAGCTACTAAAACTGATAGTAGCTATTTACTATAAATACTATTTACTGTGTATGTGAACTTGTAGCTGTCATAGATAGATTTGCTGGAGCTCACCCTATAAAATTTTACTTGCATTCACAAACATGAATTAATGCAATGTCCGTAGTCATGTATTTTAATAGTCATTTTATTGCACTAGTGCTTTAAAAAAATTTCGAAAAAGATTAAATGTCCAGTAAACTGATGCAAATAAAAACAATCACGTTAACCTTAACACAAGAAAAGATCTTAACACAAGAGAAGGTACCATAGCTTATAACTACAGGTAGATCTTAACACAAGAGAAGGTAACACATCTTATAACTACAGGTAGATCTTAACACAAGAGAAGGTACCACAGCTTATAACTACAGGTAGATCTTTACACAAGAGAAGGTGAACCACAGCTTATAACTACAGGTAGATTTTAACACAAGAGAAGGTAACACAGCTTATAACTACAGGTAGATTTTAACACAAGAGAAGGTACCACAGCTTATAACTACAGGTAGATCTTAACACAAGAGAAGGTAACACAGCTTATAACTATAACCATCTGCAAGACATTTCACATTCTCTTTGATAATCCTTAACACCATGGTAGTAAACGTAGAGTGTTTAGAATATTTGGCCGGCTTACATTCTTGTTGCGACTGTATAGTTATCCCGGAATCCTGCAAAACCTGGTCTAAAAGCTGATCCCGTAACCTGGAATCCATCTGCATTTTATCGTAGCGAGCAGTCAACTCCTTGAATCGAGATTCTTTCTGAGTACAAGCAAAGCCCTGAGTGAGAGCGAGTGAGAGAAGGTGCTCCAACAGATACTTGCTTTCATCAACAGAGGAGACATCCAAAGCTTTTGTCAAACTTGTCTCATCCTAACAAGTAAGGTAGTATGTGTAATGAGCACATTTTGTAATATGGTTCAGAGACATCATTACAAGCAATATAACAACCAGTTCTTCGAGTTGCGTTGTGATTGCAAAAGCAATGACCAAATTTGATGCTCAAACCAAAGAGCTATTGCAATATGTAAATGTAACTTGTTTTGTCGTAATATAAACTGATAAAAACTAATGAAAAAGGACTCAAGAAAAAAACAGCAGGGGTTCATTCTATAAGAATATATAACATGTTAACTGTTTCTTGAATCTATGAGAAGAATTTGAGCCATAATAAAATTATTGATATAGGAATAAAAGTGTCATTTCTTCTAGTGAATAACGACAGGTGAAAAGATTATCTTGGCTTATAATAATATTTTATATGAGAGACAAGATAGATATGATAGGGCATGCAAGTCGTACGATGAGGTTTAGAGGTTGTTAGAGGGGTAGCGTTTTAAACATAACACGAACTGCTTCTAATGAATTATTGAGTAAATGTTTCCAGTCGATAGGAGATGAACTCATTGTGGATGTCAAATAAAGGTGAAAGATTATAGATTCTGAATTAACAAAATCAAATGTTGCTGCATGACTGTAGAAGATAACTTTACTGATTTACATGCGCTTACGTAAATTCGAGTATAGCCATCTATGGGAACGGGCCGATAAATGGGAATTGTTAGCTAAGCCCGCTGTAACATTAAAAAGGATAAATAAAGCAATGAATAATTACTAAACATACAACACACTGATGAAATATATTAGGTAAATGCTTAGACAGGAAGCAATGCGAGATTACTAAATGCTTAGACAGGAAGCAATGTGAAATTAGTAAATGCTTAGACAGGAAGCAATGCGAGGTTAGTAAATGCTTAGACAGAAAGCGATGCGAGATTAGTAAATGCTTAGACAGGAAGCAATGCGAGGTTAGTAAATGCTTAGACAGGAAGCAATGCGAGGTTAGTAAATGCTTAGACAGGAAGCAATGCGAGGTTAGTAAATGCTTAGACAGGAAGCAATGCGAGGTTAGTAAATGCTTAGACAGGAAGCAATGCGAGGTTAGTAAATGCTTAGACAGGAAGCAATGCGAGGTTAGTAAATGCTTAGACAGAAAGCAATGCGAGATTAGTAAATGCTTAGACAGGAAGCAATGCGAGGTTAGTAAATGCTTAGACAAGAAGTAATGCGAGGTTAGTAAATGCTTAGACAGGAAGCAATGCGAAGTTAGTAAATGCTTAGACAGGAAGCAATGCGAGGTTAGTAAATGCTTAGACAGGAAGCAATGCAAAGTTAGTAAATGCTAGCAGTAGCCACTACAAGCCTAAGCAGACGCATAGCAAAAGCAAATGAACAAACCTTCGCCTCCTCTTCCATCTGCATGATATTGTTTTGGCACTCAGACACGTTACTCCGAATGTATGTCATATTGGTGCTCATCGTCTCCAGCTGATCTTCTAGGTCCATGGCGACAGTCATCTGCAAATGAATAGGAGTTACACAACAACTACCTTAAGCGCGGTTCTCATATATGCCGCAAAGCACCGGCAACAGCACCGCAGGCTATGGCGGTGAAATGTGAGCCTACACGCCGGGTACCGCCGAGTACCACCGGTAGTTGCCGGCAGTCAACACAAGAGTTTAGCGCTGTTCAAATTTCGCAAATAGCAGCAAGCAAAACCTTCCTGAAATGCACTGTACAGGTAAAGGTCACCATTATCAAAATGGCGTGGCGAGCGAACATTTTATGTGAAGCTGCGATTATGTTTAGCAATGCAGCTTTAGATGTGAACAGAAGCTGCCGATCCTAACGTCGCAAGCGTTTTGCTGCGCAAGTTACCGCCGGAGTCTCGCAATCGATATGGAAACCAGACTTTAGCAGCTATGAAGATGAGTTGAACATATCATCAACAAAATTGCAGCGCAATATAGTGTAACCGTGACATTACTGATTACTCTATGCAATGTAATGATTATGCCAGCAATTATCAAATAAGAGTCTGTAGAGAGTTTTCTGTTCAACAGAACAGAAAACATCAGAGAAACACAAGGAATAAGGCATTGGCTATTTACGCTGGCAAAATTATTATTTGCAAAGACACCACACACCCCTGATGGCTGTGTAGTAATAGAAGAAACTGATGTATTTGTGATTGCTTAAAAGTGTTGATCCCTGATTAACATAATCATGACACCAATTTGTTCATTTTCACAGTAAACCGATTTTATTTGAAAGTTGCTTTGAACTAGTGACAACGATGACCAACAAGTAATTATATATGAAAAAGGCTGTTACTTGCTGTAAAAGATATGTGATGAACACTGGTGTAAATTGGAACTGTTTGCATAAAATTTCAGGATATGTTAGATTAAATATTTTAAAGACCTAAGTTTTACTTGCAGTTTGATACAATTCATCAGCCTGACTTCAAGTTGTAGTTGGACGATTTTAGATTATAAGTTGATGGATCTTTTTCTTAAGAAAACACAAGTGTAAATAGCTGTACAAACATTAGTGCAATGATAAACTATGGTTTACCCATATCTACTATATATATATATATATATATAATTAATACAATCATGTTCCAATAAGGGTAATGACAACATCCAATAGATGTTTTGATCTTTACTTGACCTAGGTTGATACTTGTAAAACATAACTAGTTATTCAGTAGTCTCGATCTGTGTAGTCGCAGCAGATGTTTATGCCATATGTCAGCTAAGAAATTTTCCCATTTTAAGAGCCTAAGAGTAATGACTATACATGTGTCTGACCTCATTTCTCCTAATGGCAGTGTCCAGCCTTTTACTGTACGCATCTATCTTCTTGCTGAGCTGTTCAAGCTTGTTAATGTGAAGATCCATCTCAGCTTCCATGTTGGCAATTGTCTGTTTCCGCACAACAACGGATGTAATGTACCGCTCAAGCTTGTCCCACTTGCTTTTCGCCACCTGAGTTAGAGTAATCGAGTAAAACGTAGTGTCCATTAGCACAGAGGACAAGACAACATAATATGTGTATATATAAGAAACATGCCATACACAAAAAAAAATACTCTTCCAATTTAAGTGGCAGATTATTTTATATTACTTTAGGTTTAGCTGTAATCAGTAGAAAAAGTCACTAGTAAGTTGAGATTATAACAACAGGTTGTGAGAAACTTTGATATAAGAGGTGACATGAGATAACATGAGGTGCCATGAGATAACATGAGATAACATGAGCTAGACGTATCAACAAAAGGCAAACAGTAAATCGCCGTTTGAGCAACAAGCAGTTATCTACTCTGCAATTGCTCATTTAACATTGTCTAGTTTTATCTCAGCTATAAGTTACGACCAAGTTAGTGCTATGGCCCAGCTATAAGTTGTTCTTCAGTAACTAACATTCGCTACCAGAATACTGTCCAGAAATGAAAATCATTCTGAAGCAAATTTGGCAGATTGATTGGGACAAAGAGGTTAAAAAAGACGATGCAAACATTTACCTTGGGAGAGAAGAGAAGAGCTGCTGACTTGTGCCTAGAACCAGAAGATGATGAAGTCTTGCCAGATGAATTTTTATGGGAGAGGTTTGCCCTATTTTTGGCCATCACCCTGGAAGAGGCGGACGAGTCTCTTTGTCTTTTCCTCAACTGACTGACCTCTTCGTGCTTGCGCTGGCAACACAATACGCTGACTTATGCAAAGGCTAGGATAAAATAAAAAAGATTTATATGTCAAGGATACATGAAATGTCGATGGCTATCCCAAGCCACCTACCTTTTACGACAAAATTAATTAAAACATCAGTAGACTGTTATATTCGTCCTGTAATTCATGAAGGCACTCTTTGAAAACTTAGAGACCAACATTTGAGTGTTGTTAAAGACCAACCTTGAGTATGGCATCTTTCTGTCTGTTTTGCAACTCCAACATGCGCAAGTGATTGTCTCGTTGCCGCTTCTCTTTTTTCAGCCGTAGCAGCTCCTTATTCTTTCGTTGGTCACTAATCTTATTCTTCTCTGACTCCGTCTTCATCTGTGCCATCAGTCGCACCTGCAATAGTATCACCATAGTTGTCGAGATCTCCAAAACCAAGATCATGTGGTGGTGCAATAGTCAACACAACACATTACGAAGATCCCAAAAAACTCATACGCCAAACAATTATTTCCCATTCAAACTTTTCCCTGACTAACACAGATATAAATATAGTAGTGATGTCTCTCTGTGTAGGATTAAGTAAGACATAAATAAATATAGTGGTGATATCTCTTTGTGTAGGATTAACTAGCACATATAAATATAGTGGTGATATCTCTCTGTGTAGGATTAACTAACACATATAAATATAGTGGTGATATCTCTGTGTAGGATTAACTAACACATATAAATATAGTAGTGATATCTGTGTGTAGGATTAACTAACACAGATATAAATATAGTGGTGATATCTCTGTGTAGGATTAACTAACACAGATATAAATATAGTGGTGATATCTGTGTGTAGGATTAACTAACACAGATATAAATATAGTGGTGATATCTCTGTGTGTAGGATTAACTAACACATATAAATATAGTGGTGATATCTCTCTGTGTAGGATTAACTAACACAGATATAAATATAGCGGTGATTTCTCTCTTTGTAGGATTAACTAACACAGCTTTTGTATCGGTCAGCAAGCCTACCTTTATCTTCTTCATCTCATTCAGTTCAGTACTAAGGTCCCTGATGCGCCGGTCGTAGACAACTTGGTTCTTCATCATTTTGGCGTGCTCCTTTTTGGCAGTATTTACCTTATTGAGCTCCTGTTGCATGGTATCCAGCCGTTTCTCAAACTCCATTTTAACTTTGCGCACCCGCTCCTCCGACTGCTGCTTCTTGCTGCCTGAAAACAGAACTCACATAACAGTTTATTTCATTTGTATTTGCTATCCTGGTAACTGCTGTCCGGTTACGAATTAGCTGGTTGCAAAGCTAGCTACACGTTAAGATTATCAAACTCATACCAATTACTATCTAAATGACAGATTATTACACCAAAGCCATAGCACTGTATGGACTGAACTTTATAACTTGTTAAGAGCTAGCTGATTAACTATTAACAGCTGATCTAACATATACTAGCTATAACAGCTGATCTAACATATACTAGCTATAACAGGAGGTTACCTAAGCTGCTTAGGACCTGGTTTCGTTCTCGTTCAACAGCCATTATTTGGTCCTGCAAGTTGCGCATCTTATCCTCGTAATGCTGACGAATTGTTTGCAGTTGTCGCTGGCTCCTTTCGAGTTCTTCAATCATTCTTTGTTTAGGTGAAATTTCTCCTGACAGCTCTGCCAGGTCTTCTTGAAGATGGTCAGACTCTACAAGAATTAGAAATGATAAAAACCAGCTGATTATATCAAGTCCTGATGAGCATATGAAGGTTTTAGCAATGCTTTCGACCAGTATTCATATGGGTAGAATAGCACCAGTGTATATACGTATATGGGTAGAATAGTTACCAGTGTATATACGTATATGGGTAGAATAGTACCGGTATCTATGCGTATATGGGTAGAATTGTACCGGTATCTATATGGGTGCTATTCTACCTAGTATAGATACTGGGTAGAATAGTATCTATATGGGTAATCTTGGCCTTGACCTTTAAACGGTTGCATCAACCAAGGGTGATCAACTGATCAAGGCGGCAAAAGAAATTAACTGAAAGCAGCTGTCATATATGTTATAGCAGTTGTTATATATGTTATAGCAGCTGTTATATATGTTATAGCAGCTGTTATATATGTTATAGCAGCTGTTATATATGTTATAGTAGCTGTTATATATGATATAGCAGCTGTTATATATGTCAAAATATGATGCTAGTAAGCGATCAATAAAAGTAATCTAGACTTGCACACTACGCTTACTGCTTCTAGCGAGCTGCTCTTCCTTGTGTTAGTCTAGCAAAACATTATCGAATTAATTGTTACATGATATACCTTACCCGCCTTAGCTTATTATGGCATAGACTTATTATGGCAATAACTTACTTAACAAGTTGTATACCATTACTGTTAACAAACTGTAGATTTCACCTTAGTTGGTGGTCTTTAATACTTCTGAAAAACTCAGATTTTGCCCCCAAGTGAACAATAGTCTAGAGACACCTCATTTAATACTCTAACATAGAATTCAATTCTTTTTTAAAAATTACAGATAAATAATTTATAGATAGGCTAACTTTCAATATTATTTGCGTTCAACAAAGTTTACATAAGTTGGTAAAGCACAATGTTCAAATACTATTTGACTAAGAAAAATGTAACTAGCAGTTGTGACAGAGCTAAAACATAAGTTAATCATGTAAAATGTATCAAATAGTTTGTAGCTCTAAAAGTTTCAAGTTAATTACAAAAGATACATGAACGCTACGTTTTTTGTGGCGTTAAGAAGAAAAGCAACAAATGACAGCCACTGACTTACATTTAAAAAATGTGTCAAAATGTGTAAGAGTTGAGGCTGTTGTGGCTAGACACACGAAATAACGCGTCACATTGACAAATAAATGGACGAGTGCGAATTAGCCTTTACCAGGCGAAAGCCATGACATTCTTGTTAGATTTTTTATTATCATTAGTTGTTATTATTAGCGTTTTTAAGGAAATTTTGTTGTGTAAGTTTTACTGTTGGTTTTGAGAGAGAATAAATTGATTGGTTAAAAAAGGTCAGACTTTACAGAATCCAGCTAGTTTTTTTCTGCCTTAACAACAACAACTTAAAAGCATACTATATAAAACATGTAATATAATTATTAGGTTAACAAAACTGTGTTTTGCCAAATAAACAACGACATTGATTCAAATTGTCTTTGTAATTTATTCAAATATCCATTCGCATCTTACTGACACTTAACAATGATTGAACAATGCGTGCAGAGTTATTGAAATTAATAATAAATGCCTGTTCAATAAATCAATAAAGGTCAGTATTACCTGAGGTATTGAAGAAACGGAATTGTTATCCATTTCAGTAGGAAGTGTTTGCACAGAACTATCACCACTAGTGCCACAGCTATACCGTTCTAGATCTCTGCAGGCAGAAAAAGTAGGTCAAGGCCAGTCATACGGAGCAAGTTAAGGCCTGTCATACAGAGTAAGTTAAGGCCTGTCATACAGAGTAAGTTAAGGGCTGTCATACAGAGTGAGTTAAGGCCGGTCATACGGAGCAAGTTAAGGCCTGTCATACAGAGTAAGTTAAAGCCTGTCATACAGAGTAAGTTAAGGCCTGTCATACAGAGTGAGTTAAGGCCTGTCATACAGAGTGAGTTAAGGCCTGTCATACAGAGAGCTAAAAGCTACTAAAACTGATAGTAGCTATTTACTATAAATACTATTTACTGTGTATGTGAACTTGTAGCTGTCATAGATAGATTTGCTGGAGCTCACCCTATAAAATTTTACTTGCATTCACAAACATGAATTAATGCAATGTCCGTAGTCATGTATTTTAATAGTCATTTTATTGCACTAGTGCTTTAAAAAAATTTCGAAAAAGATTAAATGTCCAGTAAACTGATGCAAATAAAAACAATCACATTAACCTTAACACAAGAGAAGATCTTAACACAAGAGAAGGTACCACAGCTTATAACTACAGGTAGATTTTAACACAAGAGAAGGTAACACAGCTTATAACTACAGGTAGATCTTAACACAAGAGAAGGTACCACAGCTTATAACTACAGGTAGATCTTAACACAAGAGAAGGTGAACCACAGCTTATAACTACAGGTAGATTTTAACACAAGAGAAGGTAACACAGCTTATAACTACAACCATCTGCAAGACATTTCACATTCTCTTTGATAATCCTTAACACCATGGTAGTAAACGTAGAGTGTTTAGAATATTTGGCCGGCTTACATTCTTGTTGCGACTGTATAGTTATCCCGGAATCCTGCAAAACCTGGTCTAAAAGCTGATCCCGTAACCTGGAATCCATCTGCATTTTATCGTAGCGAGCAGTCAACTCCTTGAATTGAGATTCTTTCTGAGTACAAGCAAAGCCCTGAGTGAGAGCGAGGGAGAGAAGGTGCTCCAACAGATACTTGCTTCCATCAACAGAGGAGACATCCAAAGCTTTTGTTAAGCTAGTCTCATCCTAACAAGTAAAGTAGTATGTGTAATGAGCACATTTTGTAATATGGTTCAGAGACATCATTACAAGCAATATAACAACCAGTTCTTCGAGTTGCGTTGTGATTGCAAAAGCAATGACCAAATTTGATGCTCAAACCAAAGAGCTATCGCAATATGTAAATGTAACTTGTTTTGTCGTACTATTAACTGATAAAAACTAATGAAAAAGGACTCAAGAAAAAAACAGCAGGGATTCATTCTATAAGAATATATAACAGGTTAACTGTTTCTTGAATCTATGAGAAGAATTTGAGCCATAATAAAATTATTGATATAGGAATAAAAGTGTCATTTCTTCTAGTGAATAACGACAGGTTAAAATATTATCTTGGCTTAAAATAATATTTTATATGAGAGACAAGATAGGTATGAAAGGGCATGAAAGTCGTACGATGAGGTTTAGAGGTTGTTAGAGGGGCAGCGTTTTAAACATAACATGAACTGCTTCTAGTGAATTATTGAGAAAATGTTTCCAGTCGATAGGAGATGAACTCATTGTGGATGCCAAATAAAGGTGAAAGATTATAGATTCTGAATTAACAAAATCAAATGTTGCTGCATAACTGTAGAAGATAACTTTTTCTGATTTACATGCGCTTACGTAAATTCGAGTATAGCCATCTATGGGAACGGGCAAATAAATGGGAGTTGTTAGCTAAGCCCGCTGTAACATTAAAAAGGACAAATAAAGCAATGAATAATTACTAAACATACAAACACATACTAAGCACCAAACATACTAAACACTGATGAAATATATTAGGTAAATGCTTAGACAGGAAGCAATGCGAGATTACTAAATGCTTAGACAGGAAGCAATGTGAGATTAGTAAATGCTTAGACAGGAAGCAATGCGAGGTTAGTAAATGCTTAGACAGGAAGCAATGCGAGATTAGTAAATGCTTAGACAGGAAGCAATGTGAGGTTAGTAAATGCTTAGACAGGAAGCAATGTGAGATTAGTAAATGCTTAGACAGGAAGCAATGCGAGGTTAGTAAATGCTTAGACAGAAAGCAATGCGAGATTAGTAAATGCTTAGACAGGAAGCAATGCAAGGTTAGTAAATGCTTAGACAGGAAGCAATGCGAGGTTAGTAAATGCTTAGACAGAAAGCAATGCGAGATTACTAAATGCTTAGACAGGAAGCAATGCGAGATTAGTAAATGCTTAGACAGGAAGCAATGTGAGGTTAGTAAATGCTTAGACAGGAAGCAATGTGAGATTAGTAAATGCTTAGACAGGAAGCAATGCGAGGTTAGTAAATGCTTAGACAGAAAGCAATGCGAGATTAGTAAATGCTTAGACAGGAAGCAATGCAAGGTTAGTAAATGCTTAGACAGGAAGCAATGCGAGGTTAGTAAATGCTTAGACAGGAAGCAATGCGAGGTTAGTAAATGCTTAGACAAAAAGCAATGCGAGGTTAGTAAATGCTTAGACAGGAAGCAATGCGAGGTTAGTAAATGCTTAGACAGGAAGCAATGTGAGGTTAGTAAATGCTTAGACAGGAAGCAATGCAAAGTTAGTAAATGCTAGCAGTAGTCACTACAAGCCTAAGCAGACGCATAGCAAAAGCAAATGAACAAACCTTCGCCTCCTCTTCCATCTGCATGATATTGTTTTGGCACTCAGACACGTTACTCTGAATGTATGTCATATTGGTGCTCATCAACTCCAGCTGATCTTCTCGGTCCATGGCGACAGTCCTCTGCAAATGAATAGGAGTTACACAACAACTACCTTAAGCGTGGTTCTCATATATGCCGCAAAGCACCGGCAACAGCACCGCAGGCTATGGCGGTGAAATGTGAGCCTACACGCTGGGTACCGCCGAGTACCACCGGTAGTTGCCGGCTCAACACAAAAGTTTAGCGCTGTTCAAATTTCGCAAATAGCCGCAAGCAAAACTTTCCTGAAATGCGCTGTACAGGTGAAGGTCACCATTATCAAAATGGCGTGGCGAGCAAACATTTTATGTGATTATGCGATTATGTTTACCAATGCAGCTTTAGATGTGAACAGAAGCTGCCGATCCTGACGTCGCAAGCGTTTTGCTGCGCAAGTTACCGCCGGAGTCTCGCAATCGATATGGAAACCAGACTTTAGCAGCTATGAAGATGAGTTGAACATATCATCAACAAAATTGCAGCGCAATATAGTGTAACCGTGACATTACTGATTACTCTATGCAATGTAATGACTATGCCAGCAATTATCAAATAAGAGTTTGTAGAGAGTTTTCTGTTCAACAGAACAGAAAACATCAGAGAAACACAAGGAATAAGGCATTGGCTATTTACGCTGGCAAAATTATTATTTGCAAAAACACTACACACCCCTGATGGCTGTGTAGTAATAGAAGAAACTGATGTATTTGTGATTGGTTAGAAGTGTTGATCCCTGATTAACATAATCATGACACCAATTTGTTCATTTTCACAGTAAACCGATTTTATTTGAAAGTTGCTTTGAACTAGTGACAACGATGACCAACAAGTATTTATATATGAAAAAGGCTATTACTTGCTGTAAAAGATATGTGATGAACACTGGTGTAAATTGGAACTGCTTGCATAACATTTCAGGATATGTTAGATTAAATATTTTAAAGACCTAAGTTTTACTTGCAGTTTGATACAATTCATTAGCCTGACTTCAAGTTGTAGTTGGACGATTTTAGATTATAAGTTGATGGATCTTTTTCTTAAGAAAACACAAGTGTAAATAGCTGTACAAACATTAGTGCAATGATAAACTATGGTTTACCCATATCTACTATATATATATATATATATATATATATATAAAAATTGTTTCCTCACCCCGGATACCCCGTATGGGTGGTAAATTCTGCTCTAACTCGGGTCTCCTACCAGAGACCTGGGAGTTTGAGCACTCGTCTCAAGATCTTAGCTGTTCCCAATAGCGCACTTTTCTGCAACTCACCTGAGTTGATTGTTGTTGGTATTTGGGCAAGCCACATTTTATGCGCCGGTGTTATTGCGCCCAGTGCCCCAATCACTACTGGGATTACGGTTGTTCTTACATTCCAGCATTTTTCAATTTCTTCTCCAAGAGGGAGATATTTTTCTACCTTTTCTTTTTCTTTGCTGGCTATATTGTAATCATTGGGTACTGCTATATCTATTATAGTAGCCCTCTTGTTCTCCTTGTCTATCGCCACTATATCTGGTTGGTTTGCTAGGACATGCTTGTCAGTTTGGATGTAGAAGTCCCAGAGGATCTTAGCGCGGTCATTTTCATTGACCTTACCAGGAGCCTCCCACCAGTGTTGTGGTTTATTAAGGCCATACTCATCACATAGACTTCTATACACAATACCTGCGACATGATTATGCCGCTCAGTGTATGCGTTCCCTGCTAGCTGTCTGCATCCACTGATGATGTGTTGGATGGTCTCAGGTGCATCTTTGCACAGTCTGCATCTAGGATCGTCTCTAGTGTGATAGATTTTCGTTTGGAGTTGCCTTGTTGGGAGCACTTGCTCCTGGGCTGCCATGATTAGCGACTCTGTATTGGCCGTTAGGTTTCCTTTGTTCAGCCACATATATGTCTGGTGAAGATCGCCAACCTTAGATATTTGTTGGTGGTAAGCACCATGAAGAGGTTTCGTATGCCAGTCAATTTCCTCATCATCAGGGCATAGGTCGGTTGTGAGAGCAGCCGATTGAAATTCAGCTAGCAAATTATCTGAGATGGCCATCCTCTTTCACTGTCTGCTGTACACTTTTGAGTCCCCTACCGCCATCTTTCCTATCAAGATACAATCTAATAGTATCAGATTTTGGGTGGAGTGCTCCATGCATGGTCAGCAGTTTACATATATATATATATATATATATATAATTAATACAATCATGTTCCAATAAGGGTAATGACAACATCCAATAGATGTTTTGATCTTTACTTGACCTAGGTTGATACTTGTAAAACATAACTAGTTATTCAGTAGTCTCGATCTGTGTAGTCGCAGCAGATGTTTATGCCATGCGTCAGCTAAGAAGTTTGCCCGTTTTAAGAGCCTAAGAGTAATGACTATACATGTGTCCGACCTCATTTCTCCTAATGGCAGTGTCCAGCCTTTTACTGTACGCATCTATCTTCTTGCTGAGCTGTTCTCGCTTGCTAATGTGAAGATCCATCTCAGCTTCCATGTTGGCAATTGTCTGTTTCCGCACAACAACGGATGTAATGTACCGCTCAAGCTTGTCCCACTTGCTTTTCGCCACCTGAGTTAGAGTAATCGAGTAAAACGTAGTGTCCATTAGCACAGAGGACAAGACAACATAATATGTGTATATATAAGAAACATGCCATACACAAAAAAAAATACTCTTCCAATTTAAGTGGCAGATTATTTTATATTACTATAGGTTTAGCTGTAATCAGAAGAAAAAGTCACTAGTAAGTTGAGATTATAACAACAGGTTGTGAGAAACTTTGATATAAGAGGTGACATGAGATAACATGAGGTGCCATGAGATAACATGAGGTGACATGAGATAACATGAGGTGCCGTGAGATAACATGAGGTGACATGAGATAACATGCGCTAGACGTATCAACAAAAGGCAAATAGTAAATCGCCGTCTGAGCAACAAGCAGTTATCTACTCTGCAATTGCTCATTTAACATTGTCTAGTTTTATCTCAGCTATAAGTTACGACCAGGTTAGTGCTATGGCCCAGCTATAAGTTGTTCTTCAGTAACTAATATTCGCTACCAGAATACTTTCCAGAAATGAAAATCATTCTGAAGCAAATTTGGCAGATTGATTAGGACCAAGAGGTTAAAAAAGACGATGCAAACATTTACCTTGGGAGAGAAGAGAAGAGCTGCTGACTTGTGCCTAGAAGCAGAGGACGATGAAGTTTTGCCAGATGAATTTTTATGGGAGAGGTTTGCCCTATTTTTGGCCATCACCCTAGAAGAGGCGGACGAGTCTCTTTGTCTTTTCCTCAACTGACTGACCTCTTCGTGCTTGCGCTGGCAACACAATACGCTGACTTATGCAAAGGCTAGGATAAAATAAAAATGATTTATATGTCAAGGATACATGAAATGTCGATGGCTATCCCAAGCCACCTACTTTTTACGACAGAATTAATTAAAACATCAGTAGACTGTTATATTCGTCCCGTAAATAATGAAGGCACCCTTTGAAAACTTAGAGACCAACATTTGAGTGTTGTTAAAGACCAACCTTGAGTATGGCATCTTCCTGTCTGTTTTGCAACTCCAACGTGCGCACCTGATTGTCTCGTTGCCGCGTCTCTTTTTCCAGCTGTAGCAGCTCCTTATTCTTTCGTTGGTCACTAATCTTATTCTTCTCTGACTCCGTCTTCATCTGTGCCATCAGTCGCACCTGCAATAGCATCACCATAGTTGTCGAGATCTCCAAAACCAAGATCATGTGGTGGTGCAATAGTCAACACATTACGAAGATCCCAAAAAACTCATACGCCAAACAATTATTTCCCATTCAAACTTTTCCCTGACTAACACAGATATAAATATAGTAGTGATGTCTCTCTGTGTAGGATTAACTAGCACATATAAATATAGTGGTGATATCTCTCTGTGTAGGATTAACTAGCACATATAAATATAGAGGTGATATCTCTTTGTGTAGGATTAACTAACACATATAAATATAGTGGTGATATCTCTCTGTGTAGGATTAACTAACACATATAAATATAGTAGTGATATCTGTGTGTAGGATTAACTAACACAGATATAAATATAGTGGTGATATCTCTGTGTGTAGGATTAACTAACACATATATAAATATAGTGGTGATGTCTCTCTGTGTAGGATTAACTAACACGTATAAATATAGTGGTGATATCTCTGTGTAGGATTAACTAACGCATATAAATATAGTGGTGATAACCCTGTGTAGGATTAACTAGCACATATAAATATAGTGGTGATATCTTTCTGTGTAGGATTAACTAACACTTATAAATATAGTGGTGATATCTCTGTGTAGGATTAACTAACACATATAAATATAGTGGTGATATCTCTGTGTAGGATTAACTAGCACATATAAATATAGTGGTGATATCTCTCTGTGTAGGATTAACTAACACATATAAATATAGTGGTGATATCTCAGTGTAGGATTAACTAGCACATATAAATATAGTCATGATATCTCTCTGTGTAGGATTAACTAACACATAAATATAGTGGTGATATCTCTGTGTAGGATTAATTAGCACATATAAATATAGTGGTGATATCTCTATGTGTAGGATTAACTAGCACATATAAATATAGTGGTGATATCTGTGTGTAGGATTAACTAACACAGATATAAATATAGTGGTGATATCTCAGAGTGTAGGATTAACTAACACATATAAATATAGTGGTGATATCTCTCTGTGTAGGATTAACTAACACAGATATAAATATAGCGGTGATTTCTCTCTTTGTAGGATTAACTAACACAGCTTTTGTATCGGTCAGCAAGCCTACCTTTATCTTCTTCATCTCATTCAGTTCAGTACTGAGGTCCCTGATGCGCCGGTCGTAGACAACTTGGTTCTTCATCATTTTGGCGTGCTCCTTCTTGGCAGTATTTACCTTATTGAGCTCCTGTTGCATGGTATCCAGCCGTTTCTCAAAGTCTATTTTAACTTTGCGCACCCGCTCCTCCGACTGCTGCTTCTTGCTGCCTGAAAACGGAACTCACATAACAGTTTATTTCATTTGTATTTGCTATCCTGGTAACTGCTGTCCGGTTACGAATTAGCTGGTTGCAAAGCTAGCTACACGTTAAGATTATCAAACGCATACCAATTACTATCTAAATGACAGATTATTACACCAAAGCCATAGCACTGTATGGACTGAACTTTATAACTTGTTAAGAGCTAGCTGATTAACTATTAACAGCTGATCTAACATATACTAGCTATAACAGCTGATCTAACATATACTAGCTATAACAGGAGGTTACCTAAGCTGCTTAGGACCTGGTCTCGTTCTCGTTCAACAGCCATTATTTGGTCCTGCAAGTTGAGCATTTCATCCTCGTAATGCTGACGAATTGTTTGCAGTTGTCGCTGGCTCCTTTCGAGTTCTTCAATCATTCTTTGTTTAAGTGAAATCTCTCCTGTCAGCTCTGTCAGGTCTTCTTGAAGATGGTCAGACTCTACAAGAATTAGAAATGATAAAAACCAGCTGATTATATCAAGTCCTGATGAGCATATGAAGGTTTTAGCAATACTTTCGACCAGTATTCATATGGGTAGAATAGCACCAGTGTATATACGTATATGGATAGAATAGTTACCAGTGTATATACGTATATGGGTAGAATAGTACCGGTATCTATACATATATGGGTAGAATTGTACCGGTATCTATATGGGTGCTATTCTACCTAGTATAGATACTGGGTAGAATAGTATCTATACGGGTAATCTTGGCCTTGACCTTTAAACGGTTGCATCTTTAAACTGAAAGCAGCTGTCATATATGTTATAGCAGTTGTTATATATGTTATAGCAGTTGTTATATATGTATTAGCAGTTGTTATATATGTTATAGCAGCTGTTATATATGTTATAGCAGCTGTTATATATGTTATAGCAGCTGTTATATATGTCAAAATATGATGCTAGTAAGCGATCAATAAAAGTAATCTAGACTTGCACACTACAACATTTGAAGCAAAGTTTGAAGAAAAATAATGATAATTCCGATGACAGTCACGCAGACTCGGACAGACACACATCCAAAAGAATGCTAACAACTCCAAAGACACATACACATAGCACGAGGACAGATGCGCAGACTTGCATAGACACACACATGCATGTTCACACATACAAACAAAACGCATACACATACAAGCGCGCACACACCCACACGTGGACGCACATGCATACACACACGCACACACACACACACACACACACAGGTATTCAAGCACACATTAAATAGTGTTAAATGTATATTTTACTTGCGGGTATAAAACTTGTTTTTAAAGTGCACGGTAACCTCTTGACAGATTAAAACAGCTTCGCGTGATTGAATAAAGTTCCCCACATTAAATCTCGCGAAATTGCCGCATTTGGAAAAATGTTTGCAGAGCTTTGATGGTAACTCTAATAATAGTCACGCAGACACAGAGACGGACAAATACATTTATATACTTGCTCAGAACAGACACAGACATAAACGTGCAAAGGCATACATACAGACACGGACAGCGACACACACACACACGCGTGCACACCCAAACTCAGATACACAAACATACAAAGATGTACAGACACAGCTGTGCACAGAAATACACAAGCTCACACGCAGAGACACACACAGAAACACACTTGGGCGATTAAACAGACACACACTTGCACACACACATAGTCAGACTCACATACGGTCACGCACACACAGTCATGCGCAAACACGCTTGCACACACCAAACTCCCACCAACATGCATGCACAAACAAACACACTTATGTAACAGGATACATGTATGTACCACTAAATGCATCGGATTTGATTTGTTTATCAATCGCCAAATGTTCTATTGATAGTTCACCGTAGCAGCTTGATAACGGTCCCAAATAGTGACAGTTTGATAGTTCCAACTGTACCTTCAACCTTCGAGTTGAAAGGCCGTCCTTGAAGATTATGGTAACATCTTGACAAACTTGAAAATCTTGTTGTTATTGAACAAAATTCACCTTGGCGTACCTGCAACATTTGGAGCAAATTTTGAAAAAAAATAATGATTATTCCGATGACAGTCACCCAGACACAGACAGACACGCATTCAAAAACCTGCTAACAACTGCGAAGACACATACACATAGCACGAGGACAGGTGCGCAGACTTGCATAGACACACGCATACGTGTTCACACATACAAACAAAACGCATACACATCCAGGCGCACACACACACGCATAGAAACACATGGATACACACATGTATACACACATGCACACACACACGCACACATACTGTATGCAAACACACATTAAATGGTTTTAAATGTATGTTTTACTTTCAGGTATAAAACTTGTTTATAAAGTGCACTGTAACTTCTTGACAGATTAAAACAGCTTGGCGTGATAGAATAAAGTTCCCCACATTAAACCTCGCGATATTGCGCCATTTGAAAAAATGTTTGCAGAACATTGATGGTAATTCTAATAATAGCCACGCAGACACAGAGACGGACAAATACATTCATATACTTGCTCAGAACAGACACAGACATGAACGCGCAAAGACATACACACAGACACAGACAGCGACACACACACACGCGTGCAAACACACCCAAACCCAGATACACAAACATACAAAGATGTACAGACACAGCTGTGCACAGAAATACACAAACTCACATGCAGAGACCCACACAGAAACACACTCAGGCGATCAAACAGACACACTTGCACGCACGCATAGCCGCACACACATACAGTCACACACACGCAGTCTTGCGCAAACACACTTGCACACACCAAACTCTCACCAACACGCATGCACATACACACGCGCTTATGTAACCAGATACATGTATGTACCACTAAATGCATCGGATTTGATTCGTTTATCAATCGCCAAATGTTCTTTTGAGAGTTCACTGTGACAGCTTGATAACGGTCCAAAATAGGAACAGTTTGATAGTTCCAACTGTACCTTCAACCTTCGAGTGAGAAGCCGTCCTTGAAGATTATAGTAACCTCTTGACACACTTTGAAATTCTTGTTGTTAATGAACAAAATTCACCTTGGCGTACCTGCAACATTTGGAGCAAAGTTTTAAAAAAAATAATGATAATTCTGATGACAGTCATGCAGACACGGACAGACACACATCCAAAAGAATGCTAACAACTGTGAAGACACATATGCATAGCACGAGGACAGATGCGCAGACTTGCATAGACACACACATGCATGTTCACACATACAAACAAAACTCATACACATACAGGCGCGCACACACACACACACACGTGGACACACATGCATACACGCATGCACACACACAGGTCTTCAAACACACATTAAATAGTGTTAAATGTATCTTTTACTTGCACGTATAAAACTTGTTTTTAAAGTGCACGGTAACCTCTTGACAGATTAAAACAGCTTGGCGTGATTGAATAAAGTTCCCCATATTAAATCTCGTGATATTGCACCATTTGGAAAAATGTTTCCAGAGCTTTGATGGTAACTCTAATAATAGTCACGCAGACACAGAGACGGACAAATACATTCACATACTTGCTCAGAACAGACACCTGCCATAAACGTGCAAAGGCATACACATAGACACGGACAGCGACACACACAAACACACACACACGCGCGCAAACACACCCAAACTCAGATACACAAGCATAGAAAAATGTACAGACACGGCTGTGCACAGAAATACACAAACTCACACGCAGAGACACACACAGAAACACACTTGGGCGATTAAACGAACACACACTTGCACACACACATAGTCAGACATACGGTCACGCATAGCAGTCATGCGCAAACACGCTTGCACACACCAAACTCCCACCAACATGCATGCACATACAAACACACTTATGTAACCGGATACATGTATGTACAAGTAAATGCAACGGATTTGATTCGTTTACCAATCAATGTTCTATTGAGAGTTCACAATAGCAGCTTGAGAGAGGTCCCAAATATTGACAGCTTGATAGTTCCAACTGTACCTTCAAATTTCGAGTTAAAAAGCCGTCCTTGAAGATTTTAGTAACCTCTTGACAGACTTTGAAGATCTTGTTGTGATTCAACAAAATTAACCTTGGCAAACCTGCAATATTTGGAGCAAAGTTTGAAGAAAAATGATGATAATTCCGAAGACAGTCACGCAGACACGGACAGACACATATCCAAAAGCATGCTAACAACTGCGAAGACACATACACATAGCACGAGGACAGATGCGCAGACCTGCATAGACGCATGTATACATGTTCAAACACACGAACAAAACGCATACACATACAAGCGCACACACACACGCACACACGTGGACGCACACACATACACACACGCACACACACAGGTATTCAAACACACATCACAGTTGTAGCTTTCATCGCAATGGAAGCTACAAGTAGAATAGGTATGACATAATCCACAGTTGTAGTTTTCATTGCAATGGAAACTACGAGTACAATAGGTATGACATGACCCACAGTTGTAACTTTCAATGCAAGGGAAGCTACAAGTAGAATAGGTATGACATGATCTACGGTTGTAGCTTTCATTGCAATCGAAGCTACGCGTACAATGGTTATGACACGACCCACAGCTGTAGCTTTCACTGCTATGGAAGCTACAAATACAATAGATATGACATGACCCACAGTTGTAACTTTCCTTGCAACGGAACCAACGAGTACAATAGGTATGACATAGTCCACAGTTGGAGAATTCATTGCAATGGAAGGTACTAGTACCATTAACTAGTCTGAAAACTGACCTATAGCTAGCAGGTTAACTAGTCTGAAAACTGACCTTTAGTGAGCAGGTTAACTAGTCCGAAAACTGACCTTTAGCAAGCAGGTTAACTAGTCTAAAAACTGACCTTTAGCGAGCAGGTTAACTAGTCTGAAAACTGACTTTTAGTGAGCAGGTTAATTAGTCTGAAAACACACCTATAGTGAACAGATTAACTAGTCTGAAAACAGACCTTTAGCAAGCAGGTTAACTAGTCTGTCGTGTTTAGCTGATGAATTGCTCGGTGCTGCCTTTTCAAGCCCGATGAACCTGCTGACCAGTGGGTATAGCTGAAAGAACAGAGACAATATTGACAGCAAAATAAGAACATAAAACCTTCTCAAACATCGTGTTTAAACATTCCCTACATCCATGATTTGTAATTTTCGCTCAATATACTGTACAGGTTGTAGTTATTGCTGGTAGGGCTAAAAACCTCCTCGCCAAGCAATGGTTTTGATAAATTTACCATCATGGTAAAAATGTTGTTCAATTGTATCATTAGGCTATGTGTGATCAAAACTTCACTAAGGCCTAAGGTTGTATCTATCATTTAGCACAGCCAAAGTTAATGGAACTCATGCTATCTATACTAACTGTGTACATGGAATATTCAAGTACAGTTGATATAAGGTTGTCAAGGGGAACCGGCGTCCCAGTGATAAGTGAAAATTTGCTAAATAAAAGCTTATGTTTTAAAGTATATGTAAGAGCCAAAATTTTAACACCAAAACACTTACACTGCTTTCTAAACATATTGTATTGATTTCTTATATAATAAGTAATTTGAAGTTATATTGATTGACCTACAGTTTATATTTCAACCCCAGTCCCAGTATTTAAAACCACAGAATACACTTACATAGTATGAACGTAGTTTGGACTTCATCTGACCTGAATATTCATACTTGTGTTAACTCGGTTCGTTGTGAGAAGGAAGTCACATGTTTATAATTCATGAGATTGATGTGTCTTATGTATTTTACTTTTTAAATGGTTTTTAATTAATTTTCTCTCGATTTTAACAAAAATTTTCTACTGTGAAGTACTGAATCCGTGAATGGTGAGCCAGGAAGTAGTGATGGATTACTGTATAGTTACAAATGTTAGTACTGAAGTGTAATTGTGCAAAGCAAGGAGTGTAAATGATAACCCAACTGACTAAGTAACCCCATGCAATAAGAACATGGAGAGCATGTAACTGTACAAAGCAAGGAGTGTAGATGATAACCCTACTGACTAAGTAACCCCATGCAATAAGAACATGGAGAGCATGTAATTGTACAAAGCAAGGAGTGTAGATGATAACCCCACTGGCTAAGTAACCCCATGCAATAAGAACATGGAGAGCATGTAATTGTGCAAAGCAAGGAGTGTAGATGGTAACCCCACTGACTAAGTAACCCCATGCAATAAGAACATGGAGAGCATGTAACTGTACAGAGCAAGGAGTGTAGATGATAACCCCACTGACTAAGTAACCCCATGCAATAAGAACATGGAAAGCATCTAACTGTACAAAGCAAGGAGTGAAGATGATAACCCTACTGACTAAGTAACCTCATGCAATAAGAACATGGAGATCATGTAACTGTACAAAGCAAGGAGTGTAGATAATAACCCCACTGACTAAGTAACCCCATGCAATAAAACAACATGGAGAGCCGACCTCGTTAAAGCAGTTGATACGGGCGCTGGAAGGGTTCCAATTCTTGTAGGCCTGATCAGAGGAAATGGAGGGAAGAGTCAATAGAAAGCACAAGTTGTCATACTCCTTACTATCAGAACAAAGATGCTCTAACTCAGTGAGGCAGCTGACGACCTCGTCCAATGTGGAGTCATGGTTCTGTATGAACAAAATGAAAAAATAATGATTGCTAGCCAACCACAGGGATGATGATGGAATGACAGCCAAGGAAGACATTAGCCAATCACAGATGTCAGAAACAGACTGTGTTTAATCGAAAATACAAAAACTGAAGAAACTAAACATCCAAACAAAGTAGCATCAGAACTAAAAGTGTTTTTTTCAAGAAAACAGTGAGTCAATGAGTGACAACTTCATGGCACGTGTAGTTGTAACTATAATTATATGTATTCTCACATGTAATGGCCTGTCAAACACACTCACATGTAATGTGAGTGTCAGACAAACTCACATGTATTGGCCTGTCAGACACTCCCACATGTAATGGCCTGTCAGACACCCTCACATGTAATGGCCTGTCAGACACACTCACATGTAATGGCCTGTCAGACAAACTCACGTGTAATGGCCTGTCAGACACTCCCACGTGAAATGGCCTGTCAGACACTCTCACATGTAATGGCCTGTCAGACACACTCACATGTAATGGCCTGTCAGATACACTCACATGTAATGGCCTGTCAGGCACACTCACATGTAAAGGCCTGTCAGGCACACTCACATGTAATGGCCTGTCAGACACACTCACATGTAATGGCCTGTCAGATACACTCACATGTAATGGCCTGTCAGACACACTCACATGTAATGGCCTGTCAGACACACTCACATGTAATGGCCTGTCAGACACTCTCACATGTAATGGCCTGTCAGACACACTCACATGTAATGGCCTGTCAGACACTCTCACATGTAATGGCCTGTCAGACACACTCACATGTAATGGCCTGTCAGACACTCTCACATGTAATGGCCTGTCAGATACTCTCACATGTAATGGCCTGTCAGACACTCTCACATGTAATGGCCTGTCAGATACTCTCACATGTAATGGCCTGTCAGACACTCTCACATGTAATAGCCTGTCAGACACACTACCCTGTAAAGACTTGTCAGACACTCTCAAATGTAATGACCTGTCAGATACTATCACATGTAATGACCTGTCAGGACAACTTACCTGTAACGGTCCAGGATCCAACTTTATGCAAAGGAGTTCCAGGAATTTATGCTTGTAAATGAGGTAAAGGCAGCGTTTTTGTCAAAGCCCTCCACCCCATGGAGCGGCAGAAGGAACTCAAGCACGTCATCCCAGTGACCATCAAGAATCAGCTGCCGGAGAAAAAGTCCATCTTTTGAGAAAACACCTACAAATATCACAAATTAATATGAGAGCAGAATCAAAGCACCTGAGAATCAGAGCGTTTCCATGATTTGAATAGATTTGGAGTTGCTTCCACTCCAAATCACAAGAACAGACGAATCCAAACCTATTCCAGACCATTTCGCTTCGATAAATTTATGTGAGGGTATTTGTCTCTTGAAGGTGGGAGTACTATTCAGTATCACAGAAAGGCTGACTGCTGATGGATCGGATTTGATAATACTCAGCTAAGCTCTCCCCAGTAGAGGTAAAAAATATTTCAGCGTACTTCACACAGCCATGCGGGTATCGGCTACAAAAACATTCTACTGCTTCTCCATACCATTTCATCTGGACCTGTTACTTTCATATTAATATTTACATGCGAATGATGGGTTGCTCATATGAAGATGATGAAATAATTTCTTATTTTGATCTGGCGATTGGCTACTCATGAATTGAAAAGTGACCCTGATATGAAAAAAGTTAGAAAAACTCTAACAAGTTTTATTTTGAGGAATACATCGCTCATCTTGGAATGATCTAAATAGTGCAACTCCGAATTGATGAAATGGTAGGGCAATTCCTAACCCATTCAAAGCATGAAAACACAGAAGAATCGTGAATGAGACATCTCATTCCTGTTCAAAGAGATGGTCACCTAGACGATGTATGAAAAATCAGTAAGAATAAAAACAACCTCCTTAGTTATGCGAAAGATTTACACTAACATAGTCAAACATAGGACATAAAAGGTTAACTTGTTCTGATAATTTCTTAAAAACTAAATAAACTGAAGTATTGTTACAACTTTTCTTTCCCACAAATCAACTTACTAGTGGTACGTCTACTAGTATGCGCATGAAAGTTCAACATGAATTTCATAATTAGAAATTCCCTGTCATACAGCCCACGACCAAAATGATATTGGAAAAAAGAAAGGGTACTGATGGTTGAGAAATGCAATATTGGCAATCAAATGGCACTGCAGTGCAATTATAGGTAACTGCAATGGTAGCTGTAATGTACTGGGCATTATTATGTACAACAGACAACAACAATAAAAGGAAAATATTATATATCTCTCTCCTCTGCAATAGGAGAAATGCAATATTAGAAGTAAAATGCACTGATATTATTAGAATAACCAATATTATTAATATAGTAATACAGTAATAATAGAAAACCAATGCACGATTTCGTTTACATTTCAAAACGTCATAGCAACCAATATCAAGAAGTTGTGATATTTATTTAGATTTTTAGAATATCTATTTAACAAAATTATTTAGAAAAAATAATAACAGTAACATACTGCCCAACATCGGTCACTATATACTTCGATCTTGTAAATTCGAATGATTATTCTTATAATTAAATCTTTTAAAATCGAATAATTATTTTTATAATTAAATATTGTAATAATCTTATAAGAATCGTTAGAGAAATATCATTGTCATTTCCTTTACTTTCACTGCTTCGAACACCAGTTGGAATACCAAAGTAATCATTATAAGTGTCCAAAATGTCGGTTACTTTGAAATCGGCAAAAAAACTATTACTTTTCAGTACTTCTACGTTAGTTACAGAAACCTTCAGCAATTGGACAATGCCATAGACTGGTGAAATGTGCACGTTTTTCTCGTAAAATGCACACGACTTAATAGTTCTACTCTCTATCGCGCGGCCTTGTCGGCGTTTCGTTGTCCGGTCTTAACTTTGATGAAAAAAAGCCTGTCAAAATTTTAATGACGATTTTAGGCTAAATTAATCTGTCCATTTATGTATAATCCGATCAGATGGGTTAGTTGTAGGATATTGTCTACAAATTTCAAAGACTTGGCAATATATTTAAAAAGGTTTACATGTGTTTTGTATCGTTATTATACTTAAACGACTCCATTGAAAAATGGTTAAATTTGTTGATGAGATTTCGGTACAAAGGTTTGCGACGGCTGTTCATAAATAATTTTCGTGAGTTGTGTGCACATACGCATTTATCATAAAGCTCATAAAGTAAGATAAACTATTCTCAATAACACTGCTGATAGAGACTGTAGGCGACACACTTTTTACTACATTATTTCACGATAATGCTCATACGACTTGCTCCCACATTTTATGTTATAAACTATGTATAATTAGTTTACCATGTTCTGTCTTAGTCATAAGTCAAATTTAGTTAGACAATTGTCACACTCAATGTTTTAAAACAGTTAAAAGATATCAAATATATATTATGTGCAATCAAATCACATATTTATTGCTATGGCTCACTTTGCCCCATTGGGTGGCTCACCTTGCCTCGGTAGTGGAGCAAAGTGAGCCAGGTGTAAAATGTTGCAAAAACAATAAAATCTCGCGATTGATCCAAAGTGAATCATTACCATTCAAATACAATAATAACATGTTAAATTTTTATAGACCAAGTTTAAGCTCAATTCAAGCAGTCACTTATATTTTATTTGAGAAACAAACCAAAATTGGCTTACTGTGCCCCGTCTTTCCCTACAAAACGATAGTGATGAGTGATTACGTTATCTCACGGTGCACAAGACCAAAAACTGTACTAGTTATTGTGTAATAAGCCAAAACGGTCAAATGGTGTAGATGTTGGAGTGTCTGTCTACTGAGCTAAATGTGGTGAGTTCAAATCCCACCTGGTGAAATCCTTTTTTCATAATCTACCTGTCTCTTCAGACAGCCAGACAGGGCTTTGATCATACCGCATTAAGATTATACGGCATACAATTATTATACAATATTATGTAATTATCATACAAGTATTATATAATATTGTGTAATTATCATACAATTATTGTACAATATTATTTATATATTATATAATATTGTGTAATTATCATACAACTATTATATAATATTATTCAATTATCATACAACTATTATATAATATTATTCAATTATCATACAATTATTATATAATAGTTATATTATTATACAATTATTACATAATATTACTCAATTATCATACGACTATTACAAAATAATGTAATTATCGTACAATTATTATATAATATTATGTAATTATCATATAATTATTATATAATACTATGCGATTATCATACAATCATTATATAATATTATGTCATTATCATACAATTATTATATAATACTATGTAATTATCATACAATTATTATATAATTACCACACTGTAATAGCGCGAAGGTCAGAAAAGAATACTATTACTTGAATTTTAACTTAGTTTTCAGCAAACTTGTTGGTGGAAGGTCTGACGGAGAGACAAGCCTATGAATGGTTTTAGACATGGTTTATGACAACGAGGTATCCCTTTCAACCAGAACCATATTCAGGACATACCATTAATGATTCCCGACTCTCTCTCTCTCCAAGCATATGAGGGCAACATCAACCTGTTTATTTGCTAGGTACTCCTCTATTATCTTGATGATTTCCTTGTCGCCGAGCTCAACCGTATGAGAGAGTGTCATGATGGGGGAAGATTAAACTCTCACGAATCGGAAAATTAAAAAATTAGCGCTGTTTCTACATCGAGGCAGCACCATCCTGTAGAGATAGAAGTAACAGTCTGTGTAATAATTTAGTGAGAAGACACTCAGACTTTAGAAAGTCAAGGTAGAAACACTGAAGAAAGATTGTCAGAGGTCAATAACACCTAGGAAAAAATGTTTTTAAATATTTCAGTGTCTTTGGCTGTCATTCATACTCTGTGTAAAACTGCTAGTAGCTTGACTTCACCAACTTACACGTGGTTTGTGCGTATATTTTTTATATGGCTGTTGAATGCAAGAAATATAAGAATTTCTCAAACTAAAACATGTAGACTATTACAATCAACAAGCAACAGACATATCTTTCAAAATAGGAGGTAGATGCTACCTATTCAGACTTGAGATTGGCAAAAATTGTAGCCGAGCCCTTTCAAGTCAGTACCTGAGCCTGTTTCATACTTTGTATCGAACAGATGTCACAGCAAACATAGTACCGTGTATCAAGCCCTTTGCAAAACCAAGCTGAGTTTCAGTAAAGCGATTAAAACTTGTACATGAAAATGTTTCACCCTCGTACATCGTACAGAACTAACGCAAAGGAGATACCAGATATAGAGGAAAACACTGATTCTGGAATGTGAGAGAATGACCACTATATAGAGTGAATAGAAGATATGAGCTACGAGATCGTACAACAAAAGCGGATGACAAATTATATTTATGATGATGAGAGAGAGTACGAATAAAAATAGCTTACAGCGCCCAGCTTAACATGAATATATATATCAAAACATAAAACAATCAAAAAACTTGATAACATAAAACCTACAAAAAGAATGTTTGGATCCTTAATAATTATAAGCAACTTACATGAAATAATAAGCAAATATATAAATAATTATACTCAATACAGTTGACTATCGCAATGATACAGCAACCACAATATATTTCCTGAATGACCTTCTAATAACTTAATGTAAATTATGTAAATTTACATATACATATATACATGTACTTTACAGCTTGATCTTATGGCATATATACAGCTAGATAAACGACTATGAATATACGGATTCCGAATAATTATAAGCAACTTACATGAATTAATAAGCAAATATATATATATATAATTATATTCAATATGGTTGACTATCGCAATGATACAGCAACCACAATATATTTCCCGAATGACCTTCTAATAACTTTACATATACATATATATGTAAGATATGTCAAGCTTTACTCTCAAACATTGCGATAGTACCCGTATATGACAGTTAACATTTCATTCGAAGGGTTGTGATCCCTATCTGTGTACAGTGGCTGTAAGAAATACCCTCATTTTATAACGTCAATGCACTGACTGCTTGTGTACGCTCTACCATCATGCCGCAAAGCACTCAGTGCCAATGTGAATCTCCTCTGTCTGACCGTTGTAACCTAACAAAATTATAAACATATTATTCATTCTTGTCTCCTTAATTTATCTTGTGTTTGGCTCATTTTTCTAGTATGAATCACGTGTTTTGTGCTGTCAAAACTATATAAAAGCATGCAGTTTGATTAGATCTAGACTTGTAGTTTTATAATCCTCGTACTTGTTGTCAGTATATTAATAAACGCTCGTAAGACAAGACTCTCTCTCTATCTCTGGCGTACTTTAGGCTTTAGGAGTCAAAAGCCACCTTAGGGCAGCATAGCGCGCTGTCACATTTGGTGTCAGAAGTGGGATTCGATAAAATTGATAAAATCCCAAGGACACTGCCAGAATTTGAGATGACAGAGAGAGAAGGATCACAAAGTGCTCGTGATGAGGATTTGGAGCGATCTGATGCTGAAGAACCAGCAGCTGACGAATTTAGAGATCAAGTCAACGAAAGATTTGCCGGCGTGGGAGAAGCCATCGATGAACAGAGAGATGCCTTGGCCGGTGTAGCGCAACAGACCGGGAAAATTGAGGAGATGATCAAGCTCCTGACGACACAAGTTGCCAAGTTGGCCGATGTTACTGGCAATGCCAAGAAAGACAACGATTCAGAGGTAAGTTTTGATACACCTCAACCTAGTAAAAGTGATTCAAACTTACGAAGAGAATGGGTTAAATTTGGCCTAAAATTCACAGGTAGGTCACTCGATGACGATTTCGAGAGCTTCGCCATGCAATTTGAAACTTGCTGTTTACTGCACGAAGTCCCAAAATCGTCATATGTATTAATCCTACAGCTATACCTTAAAAATCTAGCATCGGCATACCTGAAAGACATAATTAAGGCTGAAGGAAGTTCAGTTTCGTACCAGCGAGTAAAAATCCTTATGAAAAATAAATTAAACGCGGTTAAAGGAGAGCAACAAATTGCCATGGAAGTCTCTGCAGTGAGGCAGGGAGGAAATGAGACAGTCAGAGAGTATTACGAAAAGTTCCACAAAATAATTGCTAGTGGATCTGCAGGGGAAGAGAACCCCTACGTTCTCTTACATTTTCGAGCGGGTTTGAGGCCCGACATAAAAGACAAAATCATGGGCATACCGGGAAAAACCCTTTCAGAAATACTAAAAGCTGCGGTTAGTGTCGAAACGGCTTTGGTGGTTGACAAAAAAGTGGCTGATGTATCTGTCAACTTCAGCAATCAAGTCAGACCTAACCCAAGTGTAAACAAACACTTTGATAAACCAGCAAGAAAATGCTTCATATGCCAATCACCAAATCATATAGCTAGATTCTGTGACAGAAAAACCAGTAATCTTAGATACCAGCAGCCTAGACAAGAACACCCTAATAAGATCAGGTTTACTCAGAACCAACCAGGTAAGTCACACCCTAGTCATTTCCCTAGAGATAGACAAGGTAGCAACCAGAGCCAGATGCCACAATGGTTTCAGGCTTGGTTGACCAGCCAACGCTCACAGCCACCCATACCCCAACCTCCCACCTATCAGCCCCAGGAAGCCTATGCTTCAACTGCAGTCACTAAGTCCACACTTGAAACACCCCCTGCCCCCATTGCTTCATCTAAACCCAACCATGTAAGTGACAACAATACAGTTATTTATGACAATATGGCTGTTGAACATGTACAGGAACATGCGGAGCTCTGCCAGGGACAGGTAGAGGCAGGCAATGTAGAGGTAGCAGAAGTCATACCTGTGGTTCCTGTAATGATCACTCCAGTCATAACAGTAGAGTATGCTGAGTTAGAAGTCGCTGTAGTAGAGGTGGTAGAAGCCTATTTACAGGTAAGCGAGGCCCCTTCAAATAGTTGTAATGTGGCCAACGAAAACTCTGTAAATAAACAAGAGGTCACTCTAAATAGCCTCCCACCAAAACACAAGGCTTCAGAAACATTGAGTAAGGCCCATGTCAAAACTTCCAAGGTAAGTTTGGATAAGATATATGACTTTGTAACCTTTGAAGATGACACTGTTGAGCGCTCTGAGCCAGGAACTAGCACTCCTAAAGTAAAGAAAGCATCAACAGGTGTCGGTAATGTGAATGAGATCAAGTCATACCACCCAACTAGACCACCTAATTTACATGTATATGCATGCTCTGGTAGTAAACTGAACGTGTCACAATCTATGCTCTTCATGCTGACTTTATGTTCTTTGGTAACTCTATGCTATGCACAGGCCCCAATGATATGTCGAACGGGACATACTGTGGCAAACTTTCAACTACCTCAGTTACCACTTTGTGTGCTGCCAGACACGACAGCAGCAAATGACTCATACAATTGGATGCTACAACATCATAAACCCAACCTTGTGCAATATAGAAGTTCTTCTTTTCATTGCAAAATTGTGAAAATCAAGACATTGACAATATTTCTGACTCTGACGTTAAGCAGCCTAAACATAGCTACAATTTTCGACCTTGAACCTAATTGACATTTGCCCTATCGAATCTCACTAGAAGACTTGCTTTGCTGAGAAATATTAACCACACTTATGAGGACAACGCCTCAAACAAAGACATGATCATTATCGTTTATTTACGATATGCATAGGTATATAGGTATATAGATAGTTAGTAGTTAAAACTTCAGTAAGTAAATAGATTTGTAATTAACCACCATGCGTTAAAAACAGTAGTAAATCCTATTTAATAATAATGTTGGAAAATAATGTTAAGAAATTAGGCAGTTTGAATAGAATCATGGCTTCGATCAAACATAACGTTTTCTTCTTCGCTGTCAATAATTGTAGAAATATTAGATAATTGTCCTAGAGCAATTAATTGATTAGTTGTAAGTTGCTGATTATGATTCCGTCTTCTTATATACAGTCGATAGATTAATACGATAGCGGTAATTATGATAATAGACAAAGGAGCAGCTATTGATAGTTCAAGAATCAGGTGTGAATTTGATGGATTTGTCAACGAAATAGTAGT
Source organism: Watersipora subatra (assembly GCF_963576615.1). Lineage (NCBI taxonomy): Eukaryota > Metazoa > Bryozoa > Gymnolaemata > Cheilostomatida > Watersiporidae > Watersipora > Watersipora subatra. The sequence goes on from NW_027045390.1 coordinate 275,628, forward strand.
GGAATTGATGATTAAACTAGCAGATACATCTTCGATAGTAAAGTTATTGTTGGTAGAGTTCATGATTTCTGTGACGGTAGGATCGGCATTAGGAGTGGTTGACGTTAAATCAGTAGAAGAATCAGCTAAAACAAAAGGAATTTGCTTATTAATACTAGACTTACCAGTTTAGTTGTGCCTAGGCTTCATTAAATCCTTACTACAGCTAGCCGCACTACCAAGGCGGCGATCCAATATGACACTTGCTCGTAAGTATTATTGCAGTAACAGGAATTGGAGGGCTACTACTGAGCGATCATGCGTTGCAAAATCAAAGTAAACACAACTCTTATAATTTATCACGAAAAGGCGCATAATCGTTAGAATGTTTTTGCTACACGTGTATTGGAACTAATGCTTGTTAATTAAGTAACTGTAAATTAATTCTTATACATACCTCGTGTGATGATTAGGCGTGGATTGGAAGAAATTGCTAGTAAATCAGTGGGAAGAGTAATTTTGGTTAATTTCGGATTTCCATGGAAATCAATGAAGCGATATGGCGGATAAGAGTTAGGATTAAGTTGGATAAAATCAAGATCAGTCAGATTTCGATTAGAACAATCAATTTTTAGTAGAGTCATGGAGCAGCAGCATAAAACCAAGAATGGACAAAGCATGATTCAGAAGATAAAAATGACTGTAATAGTAAATGAAAATAGTTTGAAAGGTAAATTTTATGAACGTAATGAAAAATCTGGCTGTCTGCAGAGGTAATGATTGAGTTCCACAAAATGGCTTGTTGGATTGATTTATTTGAGAAATTTAATTATCTGAGATGAATCTCAGTCTAAATTGGTCCTCTAAATTCGTGTGTGTAAAGAGCACACAACTCTCATTGTCAGCTGAATTAGCTGGCAGTTTCGGTTCCCCTCCTTTAGCAACAGGAATCTAGACACCAACATATAGAAGCAGAAGATTTCCAGCCTACCAGACCAATATCAGTAAATTCACAGCCATCTGACAAAAGGAATGACAACATACTGCAAGACCACTCAAATCTGAGAAGTTAAAATTGCCATCACTTCAGGGTTACGTGATTAACTCTGACACCCTCTCCGAACACTACCTAAATGATGGGTTGGTTTTAGTGAGCTGTGCAGCCAATATACTTGATTTTTGAGCTACTGCCTATGGATTGTTTTGTGTTAGACATATCTACTTGTTATGTACCATTTTTGTGAGTGGATGGAAGTAAAACAAAAAAAGGAGTAATTAGAATCAAATGCTACATATGCTTAAAATTTTAATTTTTTTATAACCGTAGTTTGAGGCCTGACAAGTAGGGTAAGGCTTCACTTAGATAGGATTTTTTTTAATTGCATATTGTATTAGTTTTGGGTATACTGTGTTTCTTATTTTTATTCCTAGGAAGCGGCAACTATAATTACAAGATACATGCTGACAGTGCATAGCGATTCGTGAGTCATCGACAAGATATATCAGGGGACATCCTGTAGCATACAAGTTTGGGTATTCGCGAAAATTACGGTACAATGGCAGACATACAAACAAACAGTTACTATACAAACAATTCAGAAGTCATTATACAAACGATACTTTAGCTACGTCAACACATGACGCCCACCAATAACTATGACAGATCAACAACCAACAACCCCTCTAGAAAAGAATTACGTCCGTGACGTCATCTAAGGAGGAAGGTGTAAGATATGTCAAGCTTTACTCTCAAACATTGCGATAGTACCCGTATATGACAGTTAACATTTCATTCGAAGGGTTGTGATCCCTATCTGTGTACAGTGGCTGTAAGAAATACCCTCATTTTATAACGTCAATGCACTGACTGCTTGTGTACGCTCTACCATCATGCCGCAAAGCACTCAGTGCCAATGTGAATCTCCTCTGTCTGACCGTTGTAACCTAACAAAATTATAAACATATTATTCATTCTTGTCTCCTTAATGTATCTTGTGTTTGGCTCATTTTTCTAGTATGAATCACGTGTTTGGTGCTGTCAAAACTATATAAAAGCATGCAGTTTGATTAGATCTAGACTTGTAGTTTTATAATCCTCGTACTTGTTGTCAGTATATTAATAAACGCTCGTAAGACAAGACTCTCTCTCTATCTCTGGCGTACTTTAGGCTTTAGGAGTCAAAAGCCACCTTAGGGCAGCATAGCGCGCTGTCACATATACATGTACTTTACAGCTTGATGCTATGGCATATACAAGGCTAGATATTTAAAAGTGACTATGAATATACGGATTCCGAATGATTATAGACAACTTACATGAAAGGACAAACAAGCCAGTATGCAATCCAGCTAAATACTGTTAAGATGAAATGATTCAACTCCAGCACCATGGTGACCATTGCACGAGTATATAACTATAGAAACCTACGAAAATACGATTATGAACCCCGGGGTGACTAGATCACAACTGATAGAGGGATAATTGACATTCCTCAAACTGGGACAAATTTGCCAAACGATGGAAAGCCATCCAATAACTGTCGCACAATAAGACTAGCTACTAACTAGCCGCGACGAGACACTGCATTAAGAGACCGCCACACAAAATGTACTCAGCGGAAAAACCAAAAACATGACACAGAGGCGCGTAACCAGTGTTATTGAACTGAGATGAGGATCACTGCTGGGAAAAACTGATAAAGACCGAGGGCTACGCACAAAGCAACCAATAAATTGCAGATTATTAGGACGGATTCGGCATGAATATTTAAGCTAGGGTCTGGCTTCACCTGACGGCTAATATGTGTCAGGGTTTAAAACGATATTTGACCAATCAGCAAATATGAAAACCTAGAGCAATTGCTATGCTGCCGGAAATATCAAGTATGGGATTTGTCCAACCATCACAGCTGATGCGATGTGAATGTATGGGACATCAATTGGATTGGGAATTATCTGTCCATTGTAATGAAGAGCTTAGGAATGAAAACATAAAATTCCAACTAAATAATGGATATTAGTTATCAACACCACTTAATATAAAAGAGAGTAACTGGCTACAACAAATACTAACGTCAGAAATTCAGCATATTTATAGATTACTATGTAACTACAATTTATCAGGATTTAACTATTCAACATACTCTGAGCTGAGACTTTAATATAAATAAAATGAATGAAATAAATAAGTAAAATGACTTACATTAATATTCAAGAATATGGTGAAAACTCTATACATAAATTATCTGATAAAACAATAATACAGCATGCACAAGAAATATAACAAAATAGAATATAACATAAGACGGTATAGTATTTAGCTATTAAGTAAAACCTCTGGCTCCAGAGAGTACCAGAATTAGTGAATGGACACAAACGGTAACAGTTACTGGAGATGATATAAATATTATAACTAAAAATAAAATGGTAACTAGGTGCACTTTATGATTTCATACACTCACCTTGAAATTTCTTTATAAAAGGAGTAGATGACTCCATCAGGATGCTGTATCGTTATAAAAACAAAAACGTTACTTATTTAGTTATTAATGTTTTGCTAGCCTCAAAAAGGGCACGGCTAGAGCCTGTTGCAATGAGTCAGTGCTTGAATACTATTAATTGATAGGAAAACCCAAAGTGACATAAAATTATTTCTACTGTTTTAGTTACTAACAGCTGGTTTTCATTCACTGCTACAAGAAAAATGTGGTGACCCAACTATTCTCCTACTGTGTCTGGCATGTGTTCATACATTCGACCTTGTCATGTTCAGCTGCGGTTCACATGCAGAAATTCATAAACTGCCATATGTTCCTTTAAATATTAGAAGTTTACCAAAATGATTGAATTTCAATATCAATTTGAATAGCTACCAATTTCAATGTATTGAATAATTCTGGAAACCTAGTCAACAGATCTTACCAATGAGCTCCAGAGTTAATCACTTGGATTCAGGAGGAGATCACACCGACTAACTTGTTACCTTATTAATAACTAGGGCTCTGGCAGTCTAGTAAGCTATGAGAGATCATCATGTGTGCCAATAAAATACAAACAATTACTCTACCATCTATACTCAATAATTCTAAACTACTGGAAGGTGAACAAGAAGCACGCATGGTATTGATGCAGAACGCTGCGAGTTCATATCCTGCGTGATATAATCTTTTTTCAAATGTAACCCTGCGCTTTTATACAGACAGACATGGTTCTTATTATAGTAAATATTACAAGTAATACCCATCAGTCACATTGTTGTTGATAAATTTGATGATGCTTCATGTATATAGAAACCCTTGTTGAGTAGCAAGAGCAGCCCGTATTGTAAGCACTCACCTCTATTATATGCTCTGGTTAATAAGTATTTGCTTTGCTATTGTTACCTGCTTATCTTTGCCAAAACTTAGAAAATCAACTAGCTTTAAAATAATGTTTACATTACGAGCCTGCAGAAAGCATGTGCTCCTAAAGCCTGGTTCCCATATCGGCTGCGAGACTCCGGCGGTAATAATGTGCAGCAAATCGTTTGCGACGCTAGGCTCCGGTGGCTTCTGTTCACATAAAGCTGCATCGCTAATAACCGAATAAAGAATGTTCGCTCGCTATGCTGTTTCGATAATGCTGACCTTTACCTGTACAGTGCACTTTGAGAAGGTTTTGCCTGCGGCTCTCGCAAAATTTGAATAGCTCTAAACTCTTGCGTTGACTGCCGGCAACTACCGGCGGTACCCGGCGTGTAGGTTCACAATTCATCTCTGATAGCCTGCAGTGCTGTCGCCGGTGCTGTTGCCGGTGCTTTGCGGCATATATTGGAACCGAGCTTAATAGATATTGATATCCCACCAAATGTAGGGGTCAACATATTTATATTGGTTATAAGACCTATAAAAAATAATGCAGCATAAATGATTTGAACTCGTGATTGTCAGCCCGCAAGACCAACCCACCAATTACTGCGTAACCCAATTGCCTTCCATGTGTTAGAACTATTGTGCATATGCTTATTATCTGCCCTTTTATTTGACACTCCTGTCATGCTCTCAAACCAAACTAGACTGCCGAGGTACCACTAGCTTTTGTTATAATGAAAGTGTGTATGTCCATCTATCTGAAGTCACAGTTAGAAGTTGGGATAAAATATTGCTTCATACTGGATTCACACTTGTGACACTCGGTTTAGTAGTAAAACACTCTAACACCTGCACTAATCAAACAACCTGAGTACCTCATCACTCATCATCAACATCATCGCACACTCCAATGGAGACATCTACAAGATCAACAGGTCCACTGACTCTTTATTTTGACAGTCAAGGCTCCTAGCTGTATGAAGCTGTTTTTCTCAGGCCACAGGGCTGAGAAAAACATAAACTGAACATAATTGAAACTAAAATAAACTGACAGATTCAACAGTGATGTATGATTGGGTGCAAAATAATTTTGCATCACGTTGTTCTTCTAAAAGTACACGTAAAAGTATAGAGGCAATTTCATGGCAGGTCTAAACCTCATGGGCTTACATAGAGCAAAACCATTCATCCTGTCTACTGGTGTCAATACGCGACTGTTGGCATGTAATGCTTATCAATCAACATCTGCTGTTAGCCCTGTCACTATCTCGGTCTATGCATTTATCATGCCTTGCAATAAATAATTGTTTTGATAGACTTTAACGCATAGCGTAATATCCTTACACTCATGCAGGCAATCGTACATACATGTAGTTATTTTCACCGTAAACATAAGTAATCGTGGCAGCTTATAGGCTATTAGCCAATAACGTACGAATATCAATGATATATCGATATACGCACCGGCACCTTACGCCTAGAATAGCTTAATGCTAGGGTCACGGGCAATACATTAGTCACTGAAGCGCGCATTTCGTTTGTAATTGTTGTTTACAACCGAAAAGTCCCACCATAGTACAGGAAAAAGCAGGTAATCTGCGACTATGTATTTATTTCCATCACATTGACTGTAGAGTAACCATGTTTCTACAAAGCTCAAATAAAAAACACTTAGCCTACATAACTGATTTATGCAACTCTTGCTTAAAAACCCATGGGTGGATATGGAGAATTTACGTTATGTATAACTAAAAACTAACACAAATCCACACACGACATCAGTGTTGAATGTGCTTTGTCATTTTAATCTATTTTGACTATATTATTCAGTTTACACACTTTTGCTTAGCTTGTGGGAACTGAATTGATCATTACTGGTTCAAGTACTAGAGAAGGTTGTTGTATGGAAATACTGTGAAAACAAGATACCGATAGGGAATGTAGCCAGACCACAGGATAAGCATATAATACGTTCAAGCAGCAAGACGCCAAAGGACATTAAAAGATTCGATAATTAGAAAATGTCAATTGAAAATTATGAACTTCAGAATTGGAAGAAATCAATCATAGAAATTGCGTCAACACTAGATAGAGAACATGCTAAAGAGAAACCGAAGCAGTTAGACCTACCAACCACTATCATCAAAAGGCCACCATAAAAACATTAGAGACGAGTCAAATGAGTCACATATAGATCTGCCACTTCTGTCAAACATGACCTAGATACCAGGAGTAAGTCACGAGCTCCACCCTACATGTCAACATCACATGCACCAGCTGAAGACTTAGGCAAACAAGATATCTTCACACGCCTGACAGAAAGCATCGAACCTTAACACTCTACCTACACCCACAGGCTAACCATCCTACATGCCAGACATCTATAAAAGAGAACAGCTCCAATGACTCAGCACCTCCTCTATCCCCATCTCTATCTCCGGCTCTAGCTTGAGTTCTGGCTCTCTCTCTTCCCGAGGGCCCCATTGGACGCTTTCCCATCTGCCTGCTGAGGAGCCTTTCTCTTTTCTCTACCAATGGAGCCTCCTTCTCCTCCACCAGCTGAGCCTCCTCTACGCCACTATCTCAACTGTCGACACTCTCTACCTATGACCTCTCACGACTCTCGTTTGACTATCGAAACTCGCAGCCGCATGGACCGAGCCAAGCAAACACAGACGACCGTTCGAGTAAGGATGTAATTTTTATTAGCTCTTCTAATTGTTTTGTCATTAATGTTATTGTTTTAGAATTTTGTTAGTTGTGTATTTTAATTGTTTGACTTATAGAATAAAGAAGTAACTTGTACTGGTAAATATCAGCATTACTTACGATAGCTTAACACCTTCACTATACCTGAACCAGTAATAATCAAATTAGCACCCACAAGCTAAGTAAAAGTGCACAAACTAAACATAGTCAAAATAGAATAATATGACAAGCAAATTCAACACTGATGTTGTGTGTGGATTCAGATTAGTTATGCATAACATAATTTCTCCACAACCACACATAAAAAGGTGTTAAGCTATTGTAAGTGCCAAGTTATGGCTAGATTAATTGGTTCAAAGTGTATGATTATATTTTATAGGCCTAGTATAAAAACAATGGCTGCTGGAAAAATACGTTTTTCGACCGAAAATCCTCGAAACTAAACGAAATGACATAACATCACTCTTTCTTTAAACAAAAAAGAAATCAAGCAGAAAAGCTAAGCAAGTATGAGTATTAAACATATGAAACCTACGTAGCAAAAAATTAAAGCCAGACATGACTATTTATATAACACTCAATAAACTAACCAAGTTGGGGGTACGAAAAACTATATGAGTACTAGTAGGTACTAGTAGTACTAAATGATTACTAGTACTAAACAGAAACAACGACGAAATAACTAAAAGGATGATTATTGAAACTACCAGTTAGAAATCAAAATCAAACTAAAACCTTTTGACAGGTTTATGTTTGGAAGAATTTAGTCTTTAAACCTAAGCAGCTTTCCCACAATTTTGCCTGACCTAGTTAATGGCACTCATAAATTTGACTCTTAAAACTTTTCAAAGTCTGCACCTAGCGTTGCTTTGCTGGTAGAGGAATTGCCCATAGCTATGTCTCTGTAGGAGAGAGTCGTGTTGGATTTTGAAACAACTTTGGGAGTTGAATGGCATGATTACTTACCACGATCTGGTTTATGGCTTTGCGCTACTTCGCTTTCTCAACTTTGCTCTACTAACCCTTCAGTTGAATCTGGTCGCAACTGCTCTCTATTTCATTTGATCATTATTCCAGTAACATCATTATCTATGTTGTATGACTGAGTGGATGTATCATGACTTACCAATGTTGCCTTTTCCCACTTACTTTGCAAATATCTTAATCGTACTGGTTGACTAGTCTTTAGCAGTCTTCTCATGGAAAGTTTTGCCATCTTGTTGCATTTTCATCTTTTCTGTTTCGTTTATAAGTTCGGTATGTATGTCTTTCTGATCATATGCTCTAGGGCACGGACATCATCGCTTTATTGGGATCTCATCATAAAGGCTTTTGCTTTGTGAGGATTGTGCAGGGGATAGCAAATCTGTATCAATGGGTGTGTTTTGCAGCATCTGTAGGACATGCAAAATGCATTGTCCATCTTCTGCAGCTTTAATCATTGTTTTCTTCACTGTCTGTATGGCTCCCTCAACCAGTTCATTCAACCTTGAATAACCTTGGGCAAGAAATTTTTGTGAGTGATGTCTATGTGCTTCATGAAAGTTTTGAATTCAGTTGAGTTGTACTGAAGGCCATTATCTGACTGAATTACGCCAACTCGGCCAAAATCTGCTAAATTTTTAGTAAATTCAGTAATTATTGTCTTCGTGGTCAAGTCTTCTGGTTTTGACACATTGACCCATTTCAAATAGTAGTCTATATTTAGTAGACATTGAGTGACTTGTGAGTGAAATATGTCACTGCCTATTATCTGCCAGGGATGATCAGGTATTTCGCTGGAAGTCAAAGGAGCATGGCATTGTGCTGTATCATGTTGCTTGCAAACTAAGCATGAGCTGATGCAGGCTTCAATTTGCATGTTTATGCCAGGCCGAAACAATGCAGGTATTGCGTGTTGCTTGGTTTTTGTGATGCCTTGGAGACTTTGATGTCGCTGACTGATTATTTCAGCTTGTTTGACCTAAAGCACTATTAATCTTTTACCCAAGAACAACAGTTTATTAAACTCAGATATATTAACCTTATGTTGCCAGTCTGGCTTGACTGACTGACCAACCCATGAAACATTTGTGAGCTCTTCCGTAAGCTTGGATAAATAAACTCTGAATCATCAAGTATTGACACAAATAATTTGCACTTCCAACTTCAACTGAGCATATTTGACATTGAGTCTTCACCTGCGAAAGAACAATGTATGACAATTCCTGAGTCTTTAACAACCTTCCTGCGAAATTTCAAAAAGATGTACTCATTAGCATCAACTGATGTACTTAATAACTTACCTGGTCCAATTAAGTATTTCTTTTTTGGTCTCATCATGTGCTATACACTATAACCCAAACAACATTCAGAGTATAGCCTAAGCACCTCGTCGCACATCATGAACATTGCTTATTCCAATGGAGACATCTATAAAACCAACAGGTCCGCAGACTCTTTTTTTGACAGTTAAGGCTCCTAGCTGTAAGAGACTGAAGTACAGGGCAGAAAAACATATAAACTTAATATAATTGAAGCTAAAATAAATTGACAGATGTTATTTGTTGCTGATCTGGTGTATGCTGACTGCTACAATGTTTCAACAGTCCTAATTCTGGCTGCCTCCTGTTATATTGTTGATATCCCTCTCCTTGTGTTTGACACTCTGTAGAGTTGCTGACTTCGTTGAATACCTGTTAGTATTTGTTGTAGCCAGTTACTCTCTTTTATATTAAGTGGTGTTGATAACTAATATCCATTATTTAGTTGGAATTTTATGTTTTCATTCCTAAGCTCTTCATTACAATGGCCAGATAATTCCCAATCCAATTGATGTCCCATACATTCACATCGCATCAGCTGTGATGGTTGGACAAATCCCATACTTGATATTTCCGGCAGCATAGCAATTGCTCTAGGTTTTCATATTTGCTGATTGGTCAAATATCGTTTTAAACCCTGACACATATTAGCCGTCAGGTGAAGCCAGACCCTAGCTTAAATATTCATGCCGAATCCGTCCTAATAATCTGCCATTTATTGGTTGCTTTGTGCGTAGCCCTCGGTCTTTATCAGTTTTTCCCAGCAGTGATCCTCATCTCAGTTCAATAACATTGGTTACACGCCTCTGTGTCATGTTTTTGGTTTTTCCGCTGAGTACATTTTGTGTGGCGGTCTCTTAATGCAGTGTCTCGTCGCGGCTAGTTAGTAGCTAGTCTTATTGTGCGACAGTTATTGGATGGCTTTCCATCGTTTGGCAAATTTGTCCCAGTTTGAGGAATGTCAATTATCCCTCTATCAGTTGTGATCTAGTCACCCCGGGGTTCATAATCGTATTTTCGTAGGTTTCTATAGTTATATACTCGTGCAATGGTCACCATGGTGCTGGAGTTGAATCATTTCATCTTAACAGTATTTAGCTGGATTGCATACTGGCTTGTTTGTCCTTTCATGTAAGTTGCCTATAATCATTCGGAATCCGTATATTCATAGTCACTTTTAAATATCTAGCCTTGTATATGCCATAGCATCAAGCTGTAAAGTACATGTATATATGTATATGTAAAGTTATTAGAAGGTCATTCGGGAAATATATTGTGGTTGCTGTATCATTGCGATAGTCAACCATATTGAATATAATTATATATATATATTTGCTTATTAATTCATGTAAGTTGCTTATAATTATTCGGAATCCGTATATTCATAGTCGTTTATCTAGCTGTATATATGCCATAAGATCAAGCTGTAAAGTACATGTATATATGTATATGTAAATTTACATAATTTACATTAAGTTATTAGAAGGTCATTCAGGAAATATATTGTGGTTGCTGTATCATTGCGATAGTCAACTGTATTGAGTATAATTATTTATATATTTGCTTATTATTTCATGTAAGTTGCTTATAATTATTAAGGATCCAAACATTCTTTTTGTAGGTTTTATGTTATTAAGTTTTTTGATTGTTTTATGTTTTGATATATATATTCATGTTAAGCTGGGCGCTGTAAGCTATTTTTATTCGTACTCTCTCTCATCATCATAAATATAATTTGTCATCCGCTTTTGTTGTACGATCTCGTAGCTCATATCTTCTATTCACTCTATATAGTGGTCATTCTCTCACATTCCAGAATCAGTGTTTTCCTCTATATCTGGTATCTCCTTTGCGTTAGTTCTGTACGATGTACGAGGGTGAAACATTTTCATGTACAAGTTTTAATCGCTTTACTGAAACTCAGCTTGGTTTTGCAAAGGGCTTGATACACGGTACTATGTTTGCTGTGACATCTGTTCGATACAAAGTATGAAACAGGCTCAGGTACTGACTTGAAAGGGCTCGGCTACAATTTTTGCCAATCTCAAGTCTGAATAGGTAGCATCTACCTCCTATTTTGAAAGATATGTCTGTTGCTTGTTGATTGTAATAGTCTACATGTTTTAGTTTGAGAAATTCTTATATTTCTTGCATTCAACAGCCATATAAAAAATATACGCACAAACCACGTGTAAGTTGGTGAAGTCAAGCTACTAGCAGTTTTACACAGAGTATGAATGACAGCCAAAGACACTGAAATATTTAAAAAACATTTTTTCCTAGGTGTTATTGACCTCTGACAATCTTTCTTCAGTGTTTCTACCTTGACTTTCTAAAGTCTGAGTGTCTTCTCACTAAATTATTACACAGACTGTTACTTCTATCTCTACAGGATGGTGCTGCCTCGATGTAGAAACAGCGCTAATTTTTTAATTTTCCGATTCGTGAGAGTTTAATCTTCCCCCATCATGACACTCTCTCATACGGTTGAGCTCGGCGACAAAGAAATCATCAAGATAATAGAGGAGTACCTAGCAAATAAACAGGTTGATATTGCCCTCATATGCTTGGAGAGAGAGAGAGAGAGAGTCGGGAATCATTAATGGTATGTCCTGAATATGGTTCTGGTTGAAAGGGATACCTCGTTGTCATAAACCATGTCTAAAACCATTCATAGGCTTGTCTCTCCGTCAGACCTTCCACCAACAAGTTTGCTGAAAACTAAGTTAAAATTCAAGTAATAGTATTCTTTTCTGACCTTCGCGCTATTACAGTGTGGTAATTATATAATAATTGTATGATAATTACATAGTATTATATAATAATTGTATGATAATGACATAATATTATATAATAATTGTATGATAATCGCATAGTATTATATAATAATTATATGATAATTACATAATATTATATAATAATTGTACGATAATTACATTATTTTGTAATAGTCGTATGATAATTGAGTAATATTATGTAATAATTGTATAATAATATAACTATTATATAATAATTGTATGATAATTGAATAATATTATATAATAGTTGTATGATAATTGAATAATATTATATAATAGTTGTATGATAATTACACAATATTATATAATATATAAATAATATTGTACAATAATTGTATGATAATTACACAATATTATATAATACTTGTATGATAATTACATAATATTGTATAATAATTGTATGCCGTATAATCTTAATGCGGTATGATCAAAGCCCTGTCTGGCTGTCTGAAGAGACAGGTAGATTATGAAAAAAGGATTTCACCAGGTGGGATTTGAACTCACCACATTTAGCTCAGTAGACAGACACTCCAACATCTACACCATTTGACCGTTTTGGCTTATTACACAATAACTAGTACAGTTTTTGGTCTTGTGCACCGTGAGATAACGTAATCACTCATCACTATCGTTTTGTAGGGGAAGACGGGGCACAGTAAGCCAATTTTGGTTTGTTTCTCAAATAAAATATAAGTGACTGCTTGAATTGAGCTTAAACTTGGTCTATAAAAATTTAACATGTTATTATTATTGTATTTGAATTGTAATGATTCACTTTGGATCAATCGCGAGATTTTATTGTTTTTGCAACATTTTACACCTGGCTCACTTTGCTCCACTACCGGAGGCAAGGTGAGCCACCCAATGGGGCAAAGTGAGCCATAGCAATAAATATGTGATTTGATTGCACATAATATATATTTGATATCTTTTAACTGTTTTAAAACATTGAGTGTGACAATTGTCTAACTAAATTTGACTTATGACTAAGACAGAACATGGTAAACTAATTATACATAGTTTATAACATAAAATGTGGGAGCAAGTCGTATGAGCATTATCGTGAAATAATGTAGTAAAAAGTGTGTCGCCTACAGTCTCTATCAGCAGTGTTATTGAGAATAGTTTATCTTACAGTGTAAGCAGATAAATCTACTCTGAATGTAGTTCGATTTCTAACCCTCAGAGTCCCACCAGTGTTTACTGGCTGCCCTAAAAATATAACTATAGATTCAAAGTCAACATCATACACGTCTTCCTCCTCTGGATAAACAAAGCAGTTTCCAGCTTTTCTTATGAAACTGATGGTAACTGAGTTTTCATTACATTTCATGACTCTTCCTGCATAATAAACATTAAAGATTGACTTGCAACAAAATTCACATTACAGTTATTTGCTATCAAAACATTTACCATGTCTTACTCTGCTGTGTTGTAGTTCCAAAATAGGTGGAAATGGATTTACAAACTCTTAAAAGCTCAAAAACGAACAGTTAATCGCGGTCATTACGAGACCGCCATAAATTAGAATCTCTTTCCAAAACGGCTCAAATGGGACGTAGTTGTACCAGATGGCTTCTGTTTACACTTTCACGCAACCTCATTCGTCGAAATATTTTCACAAATATACTTCATGCATTCAATGAAACCATGTCTATTGTCCTCACATGTCTATTTCATCGTCATTGTAATGCTGTCACTTTCAGCACTGATAACTTATAACTTACCGTGAGAATTTATTTAATTTTTTAACCTTAGCTCGAAGGAGTACATATCATTGTCTGGTAAACATGACGAGCCTGTTGGTCACCTGTGATAATCAAAATATGTTGCAAAAATTATTCACGAAGTATGAGTCACATGATCAGATTACGACTAGATGATTAGTTCAAGTCGAAACAAAACTGTAAAGTAGCGATCATCTATATTTGATACGGTCTTTTGATACCAAATAACTGTAATGTGAATTTTGTTGCAAGTCAACCTTAGCCAATTCCGTACCAAACTAAAACATGATTATTGATGTTAATATTGTCCCTAGTAGGAGGTACATCTTTACTTTCATCTTTATCTGGACTTTCTTCATCAGAACACAATAATTATTAGCCTAACTCTTCTTCCTCTGATGAAGAATCTGTTTGCTCTTTTTTCTTAGTTTTTCTTGTCTTGTTCTTAGTCACAGTTACTTTGGATGTTTTTAGCGTAGATCTAATCCAAGTAGACACATGTTGCTACACTTTAAACACCGGCTCACCTGCTTTCTTGTTTCTTGACCAGCTTGGTGGAATACTCAAGTCATTAGCCATGCTGTATTTGTAAGCTAGTTCACATACTTTTTCAGTAGATAAACCTTAAAATCTGTTGTCTAGATTTTTTAAATGGCTAGCCAACTCTTCTTACTTCTCATGCAACACCTGAGATCCACGAGATCTCTCATTCCTGCGCGAAGAGACGGTCACTTAGACGATGTTGTACAATAATGCAGTAACTTAAACAACTTTTTAGTTAAATGTAAGATTAGCTTGGTTAGATGCCAAGCTCATAGAACATGGTCACAAATTATTTAAATTATATCTATAAATTAAACAGGGTACATAGAACACTTGGGCACCTGCTTGTCCTGTCATGTGGAAAAAATACTTTTTCTGGAATATCCTTGATGTGCACCAAGCGATTAGCTAGCCTTAGATGAGAAAAGAAAATGTGGTGCATTCTTCTCTTGAGGTTGAAAGGTAGTTTTGTCAACCCAGTTTATCGTACATCACAGTGTGAGAAGGAAATTTATCACAAACTCTCTTGTACACCAGAGTACAGGGTTACGATGCATTAGAACGGAACTGCGTCAACGAAGTGCAGTACGCAATAATTTTGCAATACATTACAACTTTCTAATTCACAGTAGACATCCACTGCTACTGTGCTCCTGTTTCACATTGCCCATTGCTATATATTGGGCATTCACTTTTATGAAGCATTACCTGACAGGCACCACTTCACGCACGCATGCTCTGAATGCACATTCTTCATAACATGAAACTGCTTGTGTACTGCAACTGCTGATTAGTATGAAGTTGATACTGTGGACCAGCTGACAATCCTGACTTTCCAAGCCTCTATACTGCATTGTGTACCATTTTTCACATACTGTGTTTAGCCAGTTCATGTAGGATACTCCTACTCTCACATCCTTTCATAATAGGAAGTCAGTCTGGCATTATCACAATTCTGATCGATGCAATTGAGGTTTTTGTGTTGTATTCTCTATAACATAATATGTTAAAAACGAAATAGATTTTTGCATTTCAACCATATAGCTAATTGTGATCAATTTGTTTGCCCACTCGTACTCAACTTTGACAGCATTCACATCTCGCCATCGTGCTGTGGTTGTGTCAAAGTCAACTTAATATTTGATTTTGTGATGAGTTTTCACAAAAATTGTGCTTAGGATGTATGTATGGTGTACTACTAACATTCCTACTACACCTTGCACTGCGAAATACACATTAGCAACACTCTCATAACATCTAGCACTGCACATTGTGCGGAAGGCAACCTAGCCACTGTATCAATACCACTTATCCCACGACCAACCACGAGCGAAGCGATTGTTTGAGAGCTTTATGATAAATGCGTATGTGCACACAACTCACGAAAATTATTTATGAACAGCCGTCGCAAACCTTTGTACCGAAATCTCATCAACAAATTTAACCATTTTTCAATGGAGTCGTTTAAGTATAATAACGATACAAAACACATATAAACCTTTTTAAATATATTGCCAAGTCTTTGAAATTTGTAGACAATATCCTACAACTAACCCATCTGATCGGATTATACATAAATGGACAGATTAATTTAGCCTAAAATCGTCATTAAAACTTTGACAGGCTTTTTTTCATCAAAGTTAAGACCGGACAACGAAACGCCGACAAGGCCGCGCGATAGAGAGTAGAACTATTAAGTCGTGTGCATTTTACGAGAAAAACGTGCACATTTCACCAGTCTATGGCATTGTCCAATTGCTGAAGGTTTCTGTAACTAACGTAGAAGTACTGAAAAGTAATAGTTTTTTTGCCGATTTCAAAGTAACCGACATTTTGGACACTTATAATGATTACTTTGGTATTCCAACTGGTGTTCGAAGCAGTGAAAGTAAATGAAATGACAATGATATTTCTCTAACGATTCTTATAAGATTATTACAATATTTAATTATAAAAATAATTATTCGATTTTAAAAGATTTAATTATAAGAATAATCATTCGAATTTACAAGGTCGAAGTATATAGTGACCGATGTTGGGCAGTATGTTACTGTTATTATTTTTTCTAAATAATTTTGTTAAATAGATATTCTAAAAATCTAAATAAATATCACAACTTCTTGATATTGGTTGCTATGACGTTTTGAAATGTAAACGAAATCGTGCATTGGTTTTCTATTATTACTGTATTACTATATTAATAATATTGGTTATTCTAATAATATCAGTGCATTTTACTTCTAATATTGCATTTCTCCTATTGCAGAGGAGAGAGATATATAATATTTTCCTTTTATTGTTGTTGTCTGTTGTACATAATAATGCCCAGTACATTACAGCTACCATTGCAGTTACCTATAATTGCACTGCAGTGCCATTTGATTGCCAATATTGCATTTCTCAACCATCAGTACCCTTTCTTTTTTCCAATATCATTTTGGTCGTGGGCTGTATGACAGGGAATTTCTAATTATGAAATTCATGTTGAACTTTCATGCGCATACTAGTAGACGTACCACTAGTAAGTTGATTTGTGGGAAAGAAAAGTTGTAACAATACTTCAGTTTATTTAGTTTTTAAGAAATTATCAGAACAAGTTAACCTTTTATGTCCTATGTTTGACTATGTTAGTGTAAATCTTTCGCATAACTAAGGAGGTTGTTTTTATTCTTACTGATTTTTCATACATCGTCTAGGTGACCATCTCTTTGAACAGGAATGAGATGTCTCATTCACGATTCTTCTGTGTTTTCATGCTTTGAATGGGTTAGGAATTGCCCTACCATTTCATCAATTCGGAGTTGCACTATTTAGATCATTCCAAGATGAGCGATGTATTCCTCAAAATAAAACTTGTTAGAGTTTTTCTAACTTTTTTCATATCAGGGTCACTTTTCAATTCATGAGTAGCCAATCGCCAGATCAAAATAAGAAATTATTTCATCATCTTCATATGAGCAACCCATCATTCGCATGTAAATATTAATATGAAAGTAACAGGTCCAGATGAAATGGTATGGAGAAGCAGTAGAATGTTTTTGTAGCCGATACCCGCATGGCTGTGTGAAGTACGCTGAAATATTTTTTACCTCTACTGGGGAGAGCTTAGCTGAGTATTATCAAATCCGATCCATCAGCAGTCAGCCTTTCTGTGATACTGAATAGTACTCCCACCTTCAAGAGACAAATACCCTCACATAAATTTATCGAAGCGAAATGGTCTGGAATAGGTTTGGATTCGTCTGTTCTTGTGATTTGGAGTGGAAGCAACTCCAAATCTATTCAAATCATGGAAACGCTCTGATTCTCAGGTGCTTTGATTCTGCTCTCATATTAATTTGTGATATTTGTAGGTGTTTTCTCAAAAGATGGACTTTTTCTCCGGCAGCTGATTCTTGATGGTCACTGGGATGACGTGCTTGAGTTCCTTCTGCCGCTCCATGGGGTGGAGGGCTTTGACAAAAACGCTGCCTTTACCTCATTTACAAGCATAAATTCCTGGAACTCCTTTGCATAAAGTTGGATCCTGGACCGTTACAGGTAAGTTGTCCTGACAGGTCATTACATGTGATAGTATCTGACAGGTCATTACATTTGAGAGTGTCTGACAAGTCTTTACAGGGTAGTGTGTCTGACAGGCTATTACATGTGAGAGTGTCTGACAGGCCATTACATGTGAGAGTATCTGACAAGCCATTACATGTGAGAGTGTCTGACAGGCCATTACATGTGAGAGTATCTGACAGGCCATTACATGTGAGTGTGTCTGACAGGCCATTACATGTGAGTGTGTCTGACAGGCCATTACATGTGAGAGTGTCTGACAGGCCATTACATGTGAGTGTGTCTGACAGGCCATTACATGTGAGAGTGTCTGACAGGCCATTACATGTGAGTGTGTCTGACAGGCCATTACATGTGAGTGTGTCTGACAGGCCATTACATGTGAGTGTATCTGACAGGCCATTACATGTGAGTGTGTCTGACAGGCCATTACATGTGAGTGTGCCTGACAGGCCTTTACATGTGAGTGTGCCTGACAGGCCATTACATGTGAGTGTATCTGACAGGCCATTACATGTGAGTGTGTCTGACAGGCCATTACATGTGAGAGTGTCTGACAGGCCATTTCACGTGGGAGTGTCTGACAGGCCATTACACGTGAGTTTGTCTGACAGGCCATTACATGTGAGTGTGTCTGACAGGCCATTACATGTGAGGGTGTCTGACAGGCCATTACATGTGGGAGTGTCTGACAGGCCAATACATGTGAGTTTGTCTGACACTCACATTACATGTGAGTGTGTTTGACAGGCCATTACATGTGAGAATACATATAATTATAGTTACAACTACACGTGCCATGAAGTTGTCACTCATTGACTCACTGTTTTCTTGAAAAAAACACTTTTAGTTCTGATGCTACTTTGTTTGGATGTTTAGTTTCTTCAGTTTTTGTATTTTCGATTAAACACAGTCTGTTTCTGACATCTGTGATTGGCTAATGTCTTCCTTGGCTGTCATTCCATCATCATCCCTGTGGTTGGCTAGCAATCATTATTTTTTCATTTTGTTCATACAGAACCATGACTCCACATTGGACGAGGTCGTCAGCTGCCTCACTGAGTTAGAGCATCTTTGTTCTGATAGTAAGGAGTATGACAACTTGTGCTTTCTATTGACTCTTCCCTCCATTTCCTCTGATCAGGCCTACAAGAATTGGAACCCTTCCAGCGCCCGTATCAACTGCTTTAACGAGGTCGGCTCTCCATGTTGTTTTATTGCATGGGGTTACTTAGTCAGTGGGGTTATTATCTACACTCCTTGCTTTGTACAGTTACATGCTCTCCATGTTCCTATTGCATGAGGTTACTTAGTCAGTAGGGTTATCATCTTCACTCCTTGCTTTGTACAGTTAGATGCTTTCCATGTTCTTATTGCATGGGGTTACTTAGTCAGTGGGGTTATCATCTACACTCCTTGCTCTGTACAGTTACATGCTCTCCATGTTCTTATTGCATGGGGTTACTTAGTCAGTGGGGTTACCATCTACACTCCTTGCTTTGCACAATTACATGCTCTCCATGTTCTTATTGCATGGGGTTACTTAGTCAGTGGGGTTATCATCTACACTCCTTGCTTTGTACAATTACATGCTCTCCATGTTCTTATTGCATGGGGTTACTTAGTCAGTAGGGTTATCATGTACACTCCTTGCTTTGTACAGTTACATGCTCTCCATGTTCTTATTGCATGGGGTTACTTAGTCAGTTGGGTTATCATTTACACTCCTTGCTTTGCACAATTACACTTCAGTACTAACATTTGTAACTATACAGTAATCCATCACTACTTCCTGGCTCACCATTCACGGATTCAGTACTTCACAGTAGAAAATTTTTGTTAAAATCGAGAGAAAATTAATTAAAAACCATTTAAAAAGTAAAATACATAAGACACATCAATCTCATGAATTATAAACATGTGACTTCCTTCTCACAACGAACCGAGTTAACACAAGTATGAATATTCAGGTCAGATGAAGTCCAAACTACGTTCATACTATGTAAGTGTATTCTGTGGTTTTAAATACTGGGACTGGGGTTGAAATATAAACTGTAGGTCAATCAATATAACTTCAAATTACTTATTATATAAGAAATCAATACAATATGTTTAGAAAGCAGTGTAAGTGTTTTGGTGTTAAAATTTTGGCTCTTACATATACTTTAAAACATAAGCTTTTATTTAGCAAATTTTCACTTATCACTGGGACGCCGGTTCCCCTTGACAACCTTATATCAACTGTACTTGAATATTCCATGTACACAGTTAGTATAGATAGCATGAGTTCCATTAACTTTGGCTGTGCTAAATGATAGATACAACCTTTGGCCTTAGTGAAGTTTTGATCACACATAGCCTAATGATACAATTGAACAACATTTTTACCATGAGGGTAAATTTATCAAAACCATTGCTTGGCGAGGAGGTTTTTAGCCCTACCAGCAATAACTACAACCTGTACAGTATATTGAGCAAAAATTACAAATCATGGATGTAGGGAATGTTTAAACACGATGTTTGAGAAGGTTTTATGTTCTTATTTTGCTGTCAATATTGTCTCTGTTCTTTCAGCTATACCCACTGGTCAGCAGGTTCATTGGGCTTGAAAAGGCAGCACCGAGCAATTCATCAGCTAAACACGACAGACTAGTTAACCTGCTTGCTAAAGGTCAGTTTTCAGACTAGTTAATCTGTTCACTATAGGTGTGTTTTCAGACTAATTAACCTGCTCAATAAAAGTCAGTTTTCAGACTAGTTAACCTGCTCGCTAAAGGTCAGTTTTTAGACTAGTTAACCTGCTTGCTAAAGGTCAGTTTTCGGACTAGTTAACCTGCTCACTAAAGGTCAGTTTTCAGACTAGTTAACCTGCTAGCTATAGGTCAGTTTTCAGACTAGTTAATGGTACTAGTACCTTCCATTGCAATGAATTCTCCAACTGTGGACTATGTCATACCTATTGTACTCGTTGGTTCCGTTGCAAGGAAAGTTACAACTGTGGGTCATGTCATATCTATTGTATTTGTAGCTTCCATAGCAGTGAAAGCTACAGCTGTGGGTCGTGTCATAACCATTGTACGCGTAGCATTGTACCATTGTGCACAGCCGTGTCTGTACATTTTTCTATGCTTGTGTATCTGAGTTTGGGTGTGTTTGCGCGCGTGTGTGTGTGTTTGTGTGTGTCGCTGTCCGTGTCTGTGTGTATGCCTTTGCACGTTTATGGCAGGTGTCTGTTCTGAGCAAGTATGTGAATGTATTTGTCCGTCTCTGTGTCTGCGTGACTATTATTAGAGTTACCATCAAAGCTCTGGAAACATTTTTCCAAATGGTGCAATATCACGAGATTTAATATGGGGAACTTTATTCAATCACGCCAAGCTGTTTTAATCTGTCAAGAGGTTACCGCGCACTTTAAAAACAAGTTTTATACGTGCAAGTAAAAGATACATTTAACACTATTTAATGTGTGTTTGAAGACCTGTGTGTGTGCATGCGTGTATGCATGTGTGTCCACGTGTGTGTGTGTGTGTGCGCGCCTGTATGTGTATGAGTTTTGTTTGTATGTGTGAACATGCATGTGTGTGTCTATGCAAGTCTGCGCATCTGTCCTCGTGCTATGCATATGTGTCTTCACAGTTGTTAGCATTCTTTTGGATGTGTGTCTGTCCGTGTCTGCATGACTGTCATCAGAATTATCATTATTTTTTTTAAAACTTTGCTCCAAATGTTGCAGGTACGCCAAGGTGAATTTTGTTCATTAACAACAAGAATTTCAAAGTGTGTCAAGAGGTTACTATAATCTTCAAGGACGGCTTCTCACTCGAAGGTTGAAGGTACAGTTGGAACTATCAAACTGTTCCTATTTTGGACCGTTATCAAGCTGTCACAGTGAACTCTCAAAAGAACATTTGGCGATTGATAAACGAATCAAATCCGATGCATTTAGTGGTACATACATGTATCTGGTTACATAAGCGCGTGTGTATGTGCATGCGTGTTGGTGAGAGTTTGGTGTGTGCAAGTGTGTTTGCGCAAGACTGCGTGTGTGTGACTGTATGTGTGTGCGGCTATGCGTGCGTGCAAGTGTGTCTGTTTGATCGCCTGAGTGTGTTTCTGTGTGGGTCTCTGCATGTGAGTTTGTGTATTTCTGTGCACAGCTGTGTCTGTACATCTTTGTATGTTTGTGTATCTGGGTTTGGGTGTGTTTGCACGCGTGTGTGTGTGTCGCTGTCTGTGTCTGTGTGTATGTCTTTGCGCGTTCATGTCTGTGTCTGTTCTGAGCAAGTATATGAATGTATTTGTCCGTCTCTGTGTCTGCGTGGCTATTATTAGAATTACCATCAATGTTCTGCAAACATTTTTTCAAATGGCGCAATATCGCGAGGTTTAATGTGGGGAACTTTATTCTATCACGCCAAGCTGTTTTAATCTGTCAAGAAGTTACAGTGCACTTTATAAACAAGTTTTATACCTGAATGTAAAACATACATTTAAAACCATTTAATGTGTGTTTGCATACACGTATGTGTGCGTGTGTGTGTGTGCATGTGTGTATACATGTGTGTATCCATGTGTTTCTATGCGTGTGTGTGTGCGCCTGGATGTGTATGCGTTTTGTTTGTATGTGTGAACACCTATGCGTGTGTCTATGCAAGTCTGCGCACCTGTCCTCGTGCTATGTGTATGTGTCTTCGCAGTTGTTAGCAGGTTTTTGAATGTGTGTCTGTCTGTGTCTGGGTGACTGTCATCGGAATTATCATTATTTTTTTTCAAAATTTGCTCCAAATGTTGCAGGTACGCCAAGGTGAATTTTGTTCAATAACAACAAGATTTTCAAGTTTGTCAAGATGTTACCATAATCTTCAAGGACGGCCTTTCAACTCGAAGGTTGAAGGTACAGTTGGAACTATCAAACTGTCACTATTTGGGACCGTTATCAAGCTGCTACGGTGAACTATCAATAGAACATTTGGCGATTGATAAACGAATCAAATCCGATGCATTTAGTGGTACATACATGTATCCTGTTACATAAGTGTGTTTGTTTGTGCATGCATGTTGGTGGGAGTTTGGTGTGTGCAAGCGTGTTTGCGCATGACTGTGTGTGCGTGACCGTATGTGAGTCTGACTATGTGTGTGTGCAAGTGTGTGTCTGTTTAATCGCCCAAGTGTGTTTCTGTGTGTGTCTCTGCGTGTGAGCTTGTGTATTTCTGTGCACAGCTGTGTCTGTACATCTTTGTATGTTTGTGTATCTGAGTTTGGGTGTGCACGCGTGTGTGTGTGTGTGTCGCTGTCCGTGTCTGTATGTATGCCTTTGCACGTTTATGTCTGTGTCTGTTCTGAGCAAGTATATAAATGTATTTGTCCGTCTCTGTGTCTGCGTGACTATTATTAGAGTTACCATCAAAGCTCTGCAAACATTTTTCCAAATGCGGCAATTTCGCGAGATTTAATGTGGGGAACTTTATTCAATCACGCGAAGCTGTTTTAATCTGTCAAGAGGTTACCGTGCACTTTAAAAACAAGTTTTATACCCGCAAGTAAAAGATACATTTAACACTATTTAATGTGTGTTTGAATACCTGTGTGTGTGTGTGCGTGTGTGTATGCATGTGCGTCCACGTGTGGGTGTGTGCGCGCTTGTATGTGTATGCGTTTTGTTTGTATGTGTGAACATGCATGTGTGTGTCTATGCAAGTCTGCGCATCTGTCCTCGTGCTATGTGTATGTGTCTTTGGAGTTGTTAGCATTCTTTTGGATGTGTGTCTGTCCGAGTCTGCGTGACTGTCATCGGAATTATCATTATTTTTCTTCAAACTTTGCTTCAAATGTTGTAGTGTGCAAGTCTAGATTACTTTTATTGATCGCTTACTAGCATCATATTTTGACATATATAACAGCTGCTATAACATATATAACAGCTGCTATAACATTTATAACAGCTGCTATAACATATATAACAGCTGCTATAACATATATAACAACTGCTATAACATATATAACAACTGCTATAACATATATGACAGCTGCTTTCAGTTTAAAGATGCAACCGTTTAAAGGTCAAGGCCAAGATTACCCGTATAGATACTATTCTACCCAGTATCTATACTAGGTAGAATAGCACCCATATAGATACCGGTACAATTCTACCCATATATGTATAGATACCGGTACTATTCTACCCATATACGTATATACACTGGTAACTATTCTACCCATATACGTATATACACTGGTAACTATTCTACCCATATGAATACTGGTCGAAAGTATTGCTAAAACCTTCATATGCTCATCAGGACTTGATATAATCAGCTGGTTTTTATCATTTCTAATTCTTGTAGAGTCTGACCATCTTCAAGAAGACCTGGCAGAGCTGACAGGAGAGATTTCACTTAAAC